>NC_068430.1:35054532-35354532 GCF_023373465.1 Oncorhynchus keta | reverse complement strand
GTTCGAAGGTCTGAGAAAAGCTGACAAAAACTCTTTTAGGAGTCTCACTAACTTGTTAATCCCTTGTCTTCCCCCTCCCCCTCACCTTCCATACCCTGGGAAGCAAGCCACTCGCTCTCTGCAACCTGCAGGTCTGAACTTGCTTGACTACCATGCAGAATTGCTGTGCACTGCCTGCCAAAGGAAGTTGAGATGGAGTTACACTGTATTAACTTTGACTGCAGTGTCTGTCTGCTGTTATAAAGTTCCACTACAAATGCTCACTTTATCAGTCAACTGAAGTCAATGATTCACGTGATAATTCACTCACTTTTTTTGCCAAACCCTGAAAGGAAATATTATTTTCCTTTACTTGCTTCCCTGCGTATGACATCTCTGCTTTTCACACACACACACACACACACACACACACACACACACACACACACACACACACACACACACACACACACACACACACACACACACACACACACACACACACACACACACACACACACACACACACACACACACACACACACACACACACACAGATTCTCAAGGATTCATCCTCACAGCCTTTGTCACACAGTGAGTGTGGGTGGTAGTTGACTGATCTGGCCCTGGAACATTAGTGGCATGGGCTGTTGCATGGAGCAATGGGGCCATTACTCAGGGTGACAGCAGTGTGACTGACATTGGAGCTCAGTGAGGATCCAGTGTTCACTTTGGTATCCATTTTGGCTGGACATTGAAACAGTATGACACGACTCGATGGTGACCTATTTCGTGTCTTTCACACTCTGGATTGACTGGTGTCACGAAGAACTCCATGCATGTTGAAGTGAGTCTGAAACGTTGGTGAAAGCAGATGCACTCTGGTTGACCCATAGTGGAATCGGAGGTTGCTCAGGCTGGGGCAAAGCTATACATGGGCCAGGCCCACTTGGGTTTCCAAAGATAGACCCAACACCATAGGGCAGACCAGAAAAGGATTACAGGTGGATGTCACATTACATATTAACCACAGCTGAGATTTTCCCTCCTCTCTCTCTTACCTTCTGGCCAGATCACAATAGCTACTGTTACGTGCCTAGAACATTGAAGATGGACCCAAGGCCTCCTGTGAGAAACCAGAGTGGTGTGTGTGACTGAGTTCAGAGGGAGAGAATGAATTAGTGGAACAAGCCATGTAACAAGGATCCCAAAGGGATGACATGTTAAATAATTAGCTAGGCGAGAAGCATAGTGAGTGAGAGGTGTATTTGTGTAGTATGGGGTGTTCATGATTGAATGTCAGTAGTGGTTCAGGCCGTGTCAGTGTGTGTGAGGCGTGCTCCAGTGAGAGGGCTCCAGAGCCCCCCTGTCACCACCAGGTCTGGGAACACACAGCAGTCCAGGTGTCCGCTCCTCAGGCTGACCCTACCAGGAATGTAGAGTATGCAGCCTGAAAGGCCATTGCCCAGGGGACAACACAAACACAGACTCACAAGCACACACTCACTGACTTACTCTTGCATGCATGCGCAAATTCGCTCACTCATTCACTTCCACATTCACACTATAGGGCCCTATACAATCACCTTTTTTGTTTGATTTGTTTTTTTCCCAAATTAATTGTTTTTCCAATATTCTGTTTTTCTGCGCAGCAGCCAGATGTTGTTTGGTTAGCTTTGCTATGTTTCTGTAGCCCTCATGGGATTGCAGAGTTTGCAAAAACAAATGGCCACTGGATTGGTGCAAATAATCATGATATCATTCTGCTAGTTAGGCATAGGCTACTTTGTAGTTAACATTTCCTTGAGAAGGTTTTTGGGAAAGCCTTCTCTTTTTCTACCAGAAGATGGTTATCATTAAGACATCGCTAACGGCTACCCAAAGTTTATTTTTTAATTATTTTTATTTCACCTTTATTTAACCAGGTAGGCAAGTTGAGAACAAGTTCTCATTTACAATTGCGACCTGGCCAAGATAAAGCAAAGCAGTTCGACAGATACAACGACACAGAGTTACACATGGAGTAAAACAAACATACAGTCAATAATACAGTATAAACAAGTCTATATACAATGTGAGCAAATTAGGTGAGAAGGGAGGTAAAGGCAAAAAAGGCCATGGTGGCAAAGTAAATACAATATAGTAAAACACTGGAATGGTAGTTTTGCAATGGAAGAATGTGCAAAGTAGAAATAAAAATAATGGGGTGCAAAGGAGCAAAATAAATAAATGAATTAAATACAGTTGGGAAAGAGGTAGTTGTTTGGGCTAAATTATAGGTGGGCTATGTACAGGTGCAGTAATCTGTAAGATGCTCTGACAGTTGGTGCTTAAAGCTAGTGAGGGAGATAAGTGTTTCCAGTTTCAGAGATTTTTGTAGTTCGTTCCAGTCATTGGCAGCAGAGAACTGGAAGGAGAGGCGGCCAAAGAAAGAATTGGTTTTGGGGGTGACTAGAGAGATATACCTGCTGGAGCATGTGCTACAGGTGGGAGATGCTATGGTGACCAGCGAGCTGAGATAAGGGGGACTTTACCTAGCAGGGTCTTGTAGATGACATGGAGCCAGTGGGTTTGGCGACGAGTATGAAGCGAGGGCCAGCCAACGAGAGCGTACAGGTCGCAGCGGTGGGTAGTATATGGGGCTTTGGTGACAAAACGGATTGCACTGTGATAGACTGCATCCAATTTGTTGAGTAGGGTATCGGAGGCTATTTTGTAAATGACATCGCCAAAGTCGAGGATTGGTAGGATGGTCAGTTTTACAAGGGTATGTTTGGCAGCATGAGTGAAGGATGCTTTGTTGCGAAATAGGAAGCCAATTCTAGATTTAACTTTGGATTGGAGATGTTTGATATGGGTCTGGAAGGAGAGTTTACAGTCTAACCAGACACCTAAGTATTTGTAGTTGTTCACGTATTCTAAGTCAGAGCCGTCCAGAGTAGTGATGTTGGACAGGCGGGTAGGTGCAGGTAGCGATCGGTTGAAGAGCATGCATTTAGTTTTACTTGTATTTAAGAGCAATTGGAGGCCACAGAAGGAGAGTTGTATGACATTGAAGCTTGCCTGGAGGGTTGTTAACACAGTGTCCAAAGAAGGGCCAGAAGTATACAGAATGGTGTCGTCTGCGTAGAGGTGGATCAGGGACTCACCAGCAGCAAGAGCGACGCTCAAAACACACACACGCTCAACATACACACACGCTCAACACACACACACGCTCAACACACACACACGCTCAACACACACACATGCTCAACACACACACACGCTCAACACACACACACACACACACACACACACACACACACACACACACACACACACACACACACACACACACACACACACACACACAGCAGGGGCATTCCTGTGCCGTTTCAGAAAGTTTCAGGAAAATATGAATCACTCACAGGAGGTTGGTGGCACCTTAATTGGGGAGGACGGGCTCATAGTATTGACTAGAATGGAATTAATGGAATGGTACTGAACTCATCAAACACATTCTATACCATTCTATTCACTCCATTCCAGCCATTATTATGAGCCGTCCTCCCTGTGGAATCACTGATGCATTTTGTTCATGTCTTTTGATTAACTAAGGCAAATTATTAGTTCAATACATTTAGTTGATTTCCAATGAAGTTCCATACATTTTTGAATATTGTTGAATTCCATTTTTATGTCTAGATTTTTGGATTCCGTCTGTGTTCTCCGCAAAGCAGATTTTATAGGGCCTTAACACTATCTTGTACACACTTGTCATGACTTTCGCTCCTGGGTGAGAATCAAAGATAGCCAGCCAGCTACCAGTGGGAGTGAAGAATTTGCAGATTGTTTTTTAAAATAATTAATTTCATGTTACAGCAACTATATGCTCACGTTTTTAACAAGGGGTTACGCGTACAGTATCCAACCAATTTCAACTGATTGGATATCAGTGGGTCATTCAATTTAATAAGGAAGTTAAATTGCCACCACAAATACTTTCAGGTGGATCTTTTGAATAATATCCACATTTATTTGTCCAACCAATGAGGCAATTTAAACTTTTACACATTAATCTAGATACTACGCTTTCAGGTTAATTAAAGTGTAATTCCCAAATAGCCTATACAGGTTTGATTTATCATTACAATTGATTAATCAATTAAATTTGCTTTTGCAAGCTCATGAGGCCATCTCCCAAAGTACTAATCCAGTATTGACAGAAGCCCCACCTTCGCGAGAATCCCATGTGGTTTCAGCCCTCAGGAATAAGTGACCCCTGGTGGTAAAGAAGCGCCAGTATTTATTTAATGTGACAGCAATTTGTAAACAAGGGTTACACTTAGGATATCCAAACAATCTTAACTGATTGGATATCGGTGTCACATTTCATTTATGAGACATTTTAAACTTTTTCACATTAACCTAGATGCAGCAATGCTTTTAGGTTCATTCAAGTGTATTTCCCAGATAGCCTATGCAGGTAGGATTGATCATTAACATTGATTAATCATTTAAATTTGCTTTTGCAAATTCATTCACATTCAACTCCCACATTACTGATCCAGTATTGATGGTTCATTAACGTCTTTAAATGGATTTAAATCGTTTTTGCAGCTTCCAGCGACTCAAACTCAAAACTCTGAAAAAAAATACATATATATATATATATATGTATAATGTGCAAGCCATCAGAGGGGGTGGTTCCAAGTCCCCCGTTAGTTAGTGAACCCTCACCCATAAAAGGATTGATCACTGACCTCAGCAGCGATACAAATGCTCTCCAAAATCAACCATCGGGCGCAGGCGCTCTCCAGGTTAGCACTGATGTATCGCCATCAGAGGTTGGCATCTATCAAGTACAGTAGTGCTCAGCAGAAGCATGTGCAAGGACTGGTTGATTATCAATGGATAGGTGGAGAGAACCAAGCAACTAATGACAGAAGCAGAAAATGAAAATATTCTGCTAGCCGAGGAACTGCGTTTGAAAACAGAACAATTAAAAGTAATTGCAAAACCTATGATGGTGAACTAGCACAAACTCTTCAACAAGATAGTTTTCTACAGGACCAACTTGATTTAGCCAAAACTATATATGATGTAGTCCGGGGGGAGTGGGGACGGTTTTATGACTTTAACAACCGGTCGTAAACTTTCTCTCTCTGGACCTGCAGTATGGAGAAGACAAAAATCCCTTGTGTGTAGAGAGAGAATCTGCTGCCAAAACGCCAACATCCAAAAGTGGATAATGAAACAATATTTCCAACATAAAGAATGTGGGAAATGGTTGGTGGGGATCCAAACAATAAGTTCTGTCAAAAGTTTATTGTTTTGTGATATCATTAAGGACAGTATAACTAAATAGCTGTAACTCTACAAATGTATAAATCCCAGTTATCAGATTTACATCTAAATGTTGTAAAACTTACATGATTAAATATGAAACTATTTGTGTAAGAAGGCATCATATCGGGTTAGTCCACTATGGACTTTTCATTGCATTATGTTAGTAATCAATTCAACGTATACCGTGTGTTTATTTATTTAATTTTTTTCACATATACAACAACACATAGTTACACATGGAATAAACAAACACAGTCAATAATATAGTAGAAAACGTCTGTGTGTGTGTGTGTTTCTGTATTTCTGTGTGAGTATTTAGTTAGTAAATAAATAATTAAGCCAATTTTGTATAGCTAAATCATCATTTAGACTAGCGTTCGTGGTTATTTGAAGTCAACAACATTCAGAATAAGACTGAAATTAGATAAAAAATGATTAATGAATGACTGGTATGATAACGATATATTCTGATATATTCTTGAGTTAATTTGGGAAATGGTAACTCATAAAACAACCTTTTTCCGTGGTGCCCCTAGATTGCTAATGATTTAATTGTTACATGATTAATATAATCACGTAATAATTGAACATAGTTAATTGATTTGATAAAACAACCGTCATCACATTAATGATAGTCACGTCACGACACACTGCACCGGTTTGTTAATGACAGTCCAACTGTTACCACACATACTCCCATTCATACTCCCCTCTGTCCTACTCTGTTGCTTCACAATTGTTGAATTATTGACTCAATTAGTCAATCTACTGCTCTTATACCCCCACACACTTCTAAAGAATTCCATTCAGTCACCTAACATGTTTGCTTCCGACTCCTACTCTGTTACTTCAGAATGTCCCATTTGTCCTACTAAATGGCTTAATAAATCAATCTACTAGGCTACTCTAAGGTAATACCCTCCCACACTACTTTGCTTCATTTTCAACTCTAGCCAGTACCATTGAGGAATTGAATGTGTGAGGGAGTATGTTTTTGTGGAAATGGTGTAGTGTGTTTTGGTGGCAATGCGAGCAGCTGTAGACTATGTAGGTGTGTGTTTGCGTGTGTTTGTGTAGCTACATGCAATCCCTGATTAAGTATACTCTATGTGAACGGACTAACTCACTAAACGTCATGAGGTTTATTGGATGATTGGCTTTATTGGAGCATTGCAAAAATACACACACACACAGAGAGAGAGAGAGAGAGATGCAAGGGAACTGGAATAACAGATAACACAACAACATGCTTCGTATGCTTCTCTCCAGCCAACCACAGGAAGGATTTCTGCCATTGACTGTGACTAACAGATTATGTTTACCCCATTTTCCTGGAGGCAGAACAGAAGAGTGTGTGTGCCTCAGTGGGAACGTGAAATAGTCATTCAGAATGAGTGTGGAGGCCACAGGACAGAATCAGAACACACTGTGCTCATGACCTTTGCAACCAAACAGGACTTAGCTTTCACTTTTCAGAAGTGAATCCAGTCCAACAACTTAACACATCAAAACAGTGTATGGTAGTCACACACACACACACACACACACACACACACACACACACACACACACACACACACACACACACACACACACACACACACACACACACACACACACACACACACACACACACACACACACACACACACACACCACGCTAACATGCTAACATGTGATCTTTCTAGGGTAAGGGGTTGCTAGGGCTGTGATATTGACAGTGCTATACACTGAATGCACTAAAATGAGTGGATTTGGCTATTTCAGCCACTCCTGTTTATGACAGGTATATACAATTGAGCACACAGCCATGCAATCTCCATAGACAAACATTGGCAGTAGAATGGCCTTACTAGTGACTTTTAACGTGGCACCGTCATAGGTTGCCACCTTTCCAACAGGTCAGTTAATCAAATTTCTGCCCTGCATGAGCTGCGGTGCTGAAGTAAAAATGGTCTGTCCTCGGTTGCAACACTCACTGCCGAGTTCCAAACTGCCTCTGGGAGCAACGTCAGCACAAGAACTGTTCATAGGGAGCTTCATGAAATGGGTTTCCATGGCCGAGCTGCCGTACACAAGCTTAAAATTACTATGCGCAATGCCAAGTGTCGCCTGTAGTGGTGTAAAGCTTGTCGCCATTCGACCCTGGAGTGGTGAATCGCGCTTTACCATCTGGCAGTCCGACAGACAAATCTGGGTTTGGCGGATGCCAGGAGAACACTACCTGCCCCAATGCATAGTGCCAACTGTAAAGTTTGGTGGATGAGGAATAATGTTCTGGGGCTGTTTTTCATGGTTCGGACTAGACCCCTTATTTCCAGTGAAGAGAAATATTAAAGCTACAGCATACAATGACATTCTAGATGATTCTGTGCTTCCAACTTTGTGGAAACAGTGAGGTCCATACAGGAATGGTTTGTTGAGATCGGTGTAGAAGAACTTGACTGGCCTGCACAGAGCTCTGACCTCAACTCCATCGAAGACCTTTGGGATGAATTGGAATGCAGACTGCGAGTCAGGCCTGATCAACCAACGTCAGTGCTCAAACTCACTAATGCTCTTGTGGCTGAATGGAAGCATGTCCCCCCAGCAATGTTCCAATATCTAGTGGAAAGTCTTCCCAGAAGAGTGGAGGCTCTTATAGCAACAAAGGGGGGACCAACTCCATATTAATGCCCATGATTTTGGAATGCGATGTTCGATGAGCAGGTGCCCACATACTTTTGGTCATCTAGTGTATAAAGTGCCTTCAGAAAGTATTCACACTCCTTGACTTTTCCACATTTTGTTGTGTTACAAAGTGGGATTAAAATTGATTTAATTGTAATTGTTTTGCCAACTATCTATATAAAATACTGTCAAAGTGGAACAAGAAAAAATTGTGTGGGGGAGGGATAAAAGGCTAATATATCTTGGTTAGATAAGTATTCAACTCACTGGGTCAATGCATATTAGAATCACATTTGGCAGCGATTGTAGCTGGCATAGTGGTCTGAGGCACTGCATCGCAATGCTAGAGGAGTTATTACAGGCACACAATTGGTCCAGCGTTGTCCGGGTTTGGCCGGTTTAGGTTGTTATTGTAAATAAGAATTCGTTCTTTACTGACTTGTCTAGTAAAATAAAGAAAATTGTTTAAGAGCGTGCACACCTGCATTCTACAATATTTGCCCATTATTCTCTGTCAAGTTAGTTGTTGATCATTGCTAGACAGCCATTTTTAAGTCTTTCAATTTTCAAGACGATTCAAGTCAAAACTGTAACTCACAATCAACATGGTAAGCAACTCTGGTGTATATTTGGCCTTGTGTTATAGGTTATTGTCCTGCTGAAAGGTGAATTTGTCTCCCACTGTCTGTTGGAAAGCAGACTGAACCAAGTTCTCCTACAGGATTTTGCCTGTGCTGAGGTCTATCCCAAAACACTCCCTATTCCTTGCTAATGACAAGCATACCCATCACATGATGCAGCCACCACCATGCTTTGAAATATAAAAAGTGGTACTCAGTGATGTGTTGTTGGATTTGCCCCAAACATAATGCTTTGTATTCAGGACAAAATGTTTAATTTCTTCAAAGAGCAGCAACCTTAAAGAAGAAAGGGTCTAAAACATCCGTTTAAGGAGCTCCTTTAGCACCTCGGACTCAGTGAGTGCCTGCAGGGAGAAACTTTGTAGTGGGGCAGGGGAAACAGAGGGAGAAGCATCGGAGATAGTCGCATTAGAAGGGGTGGGAGATGAGGACATGTTGGATGGACAAGTAGGCATGGCTGAGTCAAACAGGAATCCTGACTCAATGAAGTGGTGGTTAAAGAGCTCAGCCATGTGCTTCTTGTCAGTAACAACCACATCATCAAAATGAAGGGACATGAGCAGCTGTGAGGAGGAGGGTTTATTCTCCAGGTCTTTAACCGTTTCCCAGAACTTCTTGGGGTTAGGCCCACAGAGAGAGAACTGCTCCTTAAAGTAACTTACTTTGGCCTTCCACATAGCCTGAGTGCACTTATTTCTCATTTGCCTGAATGAGAGCTAGTCATTCTGAGTATGCGTGTTCCGAGCCTTTTGCCAAATGCAATTCTTGAGGTGGAGTAACTCTGCAAGATCACGGTCGAACAAGGGGCTGAACCTGCTTTTACATCTAATTTTCTTTATGGGGGCGTGTTTGTTAACAATACCACTGAAAATATCAAAAACGAAGGTCCAAGCGTCTTCGACAAAGGGGATCAAGCTGATTCTATACCATTTTACAGAGGCCAGTTCATGAAGGAAAGTATGCTCATTAAAGTTTTTTAGCAACTGTCTATGACAAATCTGGACAGGTCGTTTCACTGAGCAGCCATTACAATCACAGGCTGTAAAACAGTGATCACTAAGGTCATTACAGAAAACATCAGACTGATACCTATCAGGATTATTTGTGAGGATAACATCGAGGAGAGTAGCCTTTTCTGGGTGTTTGGAGTCATACCTTGTGGGATTGGTAATAATCTGAGAAAGATTTAGGGAGTCCCATTGCTTTAGGACTTGGTCAGGTGGTTTAAGCATGTCCCAGTTTAGGTCACCTAGCAGGACAAATTCAGACTTAGTGTAAGGGGCCAGGAGAGATCTTAGGGCAGGTAGGGTACAGTCCTGTGCTAATAGAGGACAATAGCACCCAGCAACAGTCAACAAAGAGCTATTTGAAAGTTTAATGCTTATAAACTCTGTAGCTTTTTAAAAATCACCATTGGCCTCATTGTGAAATCCCTGAGCGGTTTCCTTCCTCTTCGACAACTAACTTTGGAAGGACGCCTGTATCTTTTTAGTGACTTGGTTAACTGCGCAATGCTCAAAGGGATATTCAATGTCTGTTTGTTTAAAACATTCTATTTTTACTCCTGGTATAGATCCTGTGTAGATCAGTGACACAAAATCTCCATTTACTCCATTTTAAATTCAGGCTGAAACACATAACATGTGGAAAATGTGTGAATACTTTCTGAAGGCACTGTATTTCCTGGCCCTGGCTGTGTTTACAGTGTGTTGATGCAGCCTCAGCCTTCAAGTACTGCGGTTGAGTATTTCCATGTGAGCTGATAGAACTCCCTAATGTCTCTCTGTCTGGTGTTTTTCTTTCTCTCCCTTGTTTTCTTTGGACTGGTTCTGTGGTGTGTGTGTGTGTGTGTGTGTGTGTGTGTGTGTGTGTGTGTGTGTGTGTGTGTGTGTGTGTGTGTGTGTGTGTGTGTGTGTGTGTGTGTGTGTGTGTGTGTGTGTGTGTGTGTGTGTGTGTGTGTGTGTGTGTGTGTGTGTGTGTGTGTGTGTGTGTTACGTGCGCATACCTGGTAGTGCTTTTCAACTTTGAAAGTATTGCAATACTGTAAGGTCTTTGGTTTTTGTCAGCAGTAGCCCTGTGTTTGAGCTCCATGTGACATCCTGTAATACACGTGCCTTGTAGGGGCTTTACTGTTTTCATAACTCTCTCACTCTGGCACTC
Source organism: Oncorhynchus keta (assembly GCF_023373465.1). Classification (NCBI taxonomy): domain Eukaryota; kingdom Metazoa; phylum Chordata; class Actinopteri; order Salmoniformes; family Salmonidae; genus Oncorhynchus; species Oncorhynchus keta. Next base: position 35,343,751 of record NC_068430.1, on the reverse strand, counting down.
TGGGTCATATGGAGCTCATTAATGTGCGGAGGGCTGCTTGAGAGAGCTATAGTGCATAGAAATATTGTGGCTAGACCTGCTAGGACTTTCTACCATATGTTGGCCTATGCGTATGGAATGCATATAGGTAATACACAGAACACATAAATAGTCACATATGCAATGTTCGATTTCAAAGCTTGATAACGTGATTTGACCTTTATAAACTGCCAGCTGGGTGACCAGCAAGTATTTGCTTTATGTCTCTCCTCTGTATAAATCTAATCTGTGTAAGCTATCTTTATAGATCAGAGCCTGTGCTGTCTCACAAAAGCTCAGTCGTCGAGCCCCACGTCTGGAGACAACCCCTTGGGAAAAATACCAGAGAGAGCTCAAGTTTCTTAGAGAGGAAAGACAGAGAAGAAGCTTTCGGGTTAGAAAAAATGTTGTTTTTCTCTTTCCTTCTCTCTCCAAGGCTCTCCCCCTCCTCTCCCCTACACCCATCCAGCTTCTAAAGCATGCAGTACAGTATATTGTGTCAATATTGGAGTCTGTTCAAATTAAGAAAAAAAGTGTTGAATTCTTTTCAATGCTGTTTATTAAAACCACAAAAACAATCACACTGTAAATAATGTAATTTAGTAGGTGAAACATTTGTTTGACAGGGTACAAATATTCATGTCACACCACATTAACCACAGAGCTAATGTGTTGAGTGTTCTGTCCTTTCTTGCAGACCACACGCAGAGTTAAAGAGGAGATAAAAGAGACACAGAGTGGTTCTGACTGGGCCCAGAGTGAAAGAAGGAACAGAAGGTCCAGTTCATTTACCACAAGGTATGTAGTCCACCAGTGGATTTGCATAGCAATGAGCGAGGAGAGACACTTTGGAATCATCATCCCTGTTTGAAATATTCTATTTTTTCACATGTGGTTTTCAGACACGTGTGATGTTTCATATGTACATTTTTCACATGGGTTTTTCCCTCGTAAATGTTTTGCCCCCCGCGTGACTTGTTTTTACCTCACACTTATTTTGCATCACTTCCAGCTACGTCTGGTTTCCTATCCAGGGCTGACCAGGACCACCCCTTCTTAGCTTCAAAGGCAAAGCTGCAGTGGGATGCCTCTGTGTTATGTTGCTGGAATGAATATGTTGAAACTTGCAACTGGCAAAAAAGGCAGCGAATGCAAAGGCCAGGGTAACAACCAAACATAGGAGAATTGCAAGAAAGAGGGAGGCATTTTATTTAATTGCGTTATCAGAAAAGTAAAAATAAATCACTGAAAGAAACATTTTTGCATCCATCTACAATTCATTTGTTCTCGCATTGAACAATTATTTCCTCGTAATATTTTGTTTTGCTATCAATACTTTTGGGTTCATGTTTAAATTTCAATATCATTCTTGTTTGTAGTACTAAGAATTTTGTTCTCGACTTCAGAAGTTTTGCTTAATATTAATGGCACAAAAGTAACTCACTCACTAGAGGATTGCACCATACAATAACACTATTACTAAACGTGTTTAAAGCAGCTATCCTTAATTGAAACATGAACAAAGTGTCTTCGCCACAGTTTCAGTAAAAATCTAAGAGATGGGGCTGGAGAAATGAAACCACTCTCAAATCTATAAAGTGCGCTATGGATTCAAGGACTGACCATTTATGATATCAAAATTATATTTCAAACCATGTTTTTAGGCTATACAGTGTTTGTTTAGATGTACTTTGTTCACAAACATTGGGTTATATGGGGAAGTTTTCTTACATGTGAAACTGAACATTTGATTTTCCATGTGGTATTGCAAGTTCACATGTGAAAAACAATCACGTGAAAGTTTTTCACATGTGAAACTGCTAATTAGATATTTACATATGGAGTTTTCTTACCTGCAAATTTGATTTTTTCAAATGTGATAGATACAATTTTATTATGATTTGAATCAGTTACATGCTTCGTAAACAACAGGTGTAGACTAACAGTAAAATGCTAACTTAAGGGTCCTTCCAAACACTGCAGAGAGAAAAAAATGAAAAAAATAATTGGAAAAAAATAACACGAGGAATAAATCTAATCAAATCAAATCAAATTGTCTTGGTCACATACACATGGTTAGCAGATGTTAATGCGAGTGTAGCAAAATGCTTGTGCTTCTAGTTCCGACCATTCAGTAATAACCAACAAGTAATCTAACTAACAATTCCAAAACTACTGTCTTATACACAGTGTAAGGGGATAAAGAATATGTACATAAAGATATATGAATGAGTGATGGTACAGAGCAGCATAGGCAAGATACAGTAGATGGTATCGAGTACAGTATATACATATGAAATGAGTATGTAAACAAAGTGGCATAGTTAAAGTGGCTAGTGATACATGTATTACATAAGAATGCAGTAGATGATATAGAGTACAGTATATACGTATGCATATGAGATGAATAATGTAGGGTATGTAAACATTATATTAGGTAGCATTGTTTAAAGTGGCTTGTGATATATTTGACATCATTTCCCATCAATTCCCATTATTAAAGTGGCTGGAGTTGAGTCAGTGTCAGTGTGTTGGCAGCAGCCACTCAATGTTTGTGGTGGCTGTTTAACAGTCTGATGGCCTTGAGATAGAAGCTGTTTAGTTAAAGTGACTAGATAACTGGATAGATAATAAACAGTAGCATCAGCGAATGTGATGAGTCAAAATAGTTAGAGCAAAAAGGGTCAATGTAGATAGTCTGGGTAGCTATTTGGTAAACCATTTAGCAGTCTTATGGCTTGGGGGTCACAAGCTGGTTAGTTTCCTGATGATTCCAGACTTCGGGACCACTTGCCATATGGTAGCAGAGAGAACAGTCTATGACTTGGGTGGTTGGAGTATTTTGCAATTGTTAGGGCCTTCCTCTGACACCGTCTGGTATAGAAGTCTTGGATAGCAAGGAGCTCAGTCTCAGTGATGGGCCTTATGCACTACCCTCTGTAACGCTTGCTGTCAGATGCCAAGCAGATGCCATACCACATGGTGATGCAGCCAGTCAAGATGCTGTCAATGGTATAACTTTTTGAGGATCTGAGCTACCATGACAAATCTTTTCAGCCTCCAGCGGGGGAAGAGGTATTGTCGTGCTTTCTTCACAACTGTGTTGATGTGAGCGGACCATGTTAATTCCTTAATGATGTGGACACCGAGGAACTTGAAGCTCTTGACCTGCACCACTATGGCCCCGTCGAAGTGGACGTGCTTTTCTCTTTGATTCCTGTAGTCCACGATCAGCTCTTTTGTCTTGAAGATGTTGAGAGAGAGGTTGTTGTCCTGGCACCACACTATCAGGTCACTGACCTTCTCCCTATACGCTGTCTCGTCGTCGTCGGTGATCAGGCCTACCACCGTTGTGTCATCAGCAAACATAATGAAGGTGTGAACGCTGAGCTGTAGTCAGTGAACAAGGTTCCTCTTGTCCAGGTGGGAGAGGGCAATGTGGAATGCAACAGAGAATATGTCCTCTGTGGATCTGTTGGGGCGGTAAGCGAACTGGACTGAGTCCAGGGTGTCTGGGATGATGGTGTTGATATGAGCCATGACCAGCCTTTCCACGAATGTCATGGCTACAGATGTGACTGCTACAGGGCAATATTCATTTAGACAGGTTACCTTGGCGTTCTTGGGCACAGGAACTATGATGGTCTGCTTGAAACATGCTTCTGGTTGGGATATGTGCACACGGGCACTGTGGGGATGACGTCGTCGATGCACTTATTCATGAATCCTGGAACATATTCCAGTCTGTGCTAGCGAAACAATCCTGTAGATTAGCATCGGACCACTTCCTTATTGTGCACGTCACTGGTAATTCCTGTTTGAGCATTTGCTTATAAGCAGGAATCAGTAGGATATACTTATGGTCAGATTTGCCAAAGGGAAGGCGAGGGAGAGTCTTGCATGAATTTGTGTGTGTGAAGTACAGTTTTGTCGCCTTTAGACGCACAAGTGACATGCTGGTAGAAATGAAGTAAAACAGATTTCAGTTTTCCCATGGAGTTTTTTTTACATCTGAAATGGCAAATGTGATTTTGACATATAAATGTTTTAAATGAAAGTGAGATTTTCACGTCAAACAACATACTGAAAACATGTTATTCTCCTCACATGTGAACATGTGGTGTTAACATGTGAACTGTAAATGTTAAAATATGCACATTTGACATGTTTTTTTTGTAAGGTGTGTGTGTGTGTGTCTGTGTGTGTCTGTGTGTGTGTGGTGTGAATGTGGACTCTGAGTCTGGTACCTTATTATAGTTCCATCTGTTTTTAGCTGTTTGTGTAGAGAATGTGTGTGTCTGTTTATCATTGTTTGCGACAAGTGTGGACAGCATGTGAGTTCCTGTGCATCTGTGTCTCTGTCTGTATCTCTGTGAGAGGGCTAAGTAGTGGAGGAGTTGGGAGCTGGTTGAACTGTGTGTAGGCTGTGAGCGCTCTCCCCACACAGCCTCTTCATTGTTCTGGGCTTTACAGGAGAACCTACTAAGATTGGACACATCTGATTTGGAGGATATAAGAAGATGAGAAGGAGACACCAGTAGATGAGATGCAACAGGTGAAGATGCAAGAAGGATAGCGATCCAGGCAGATATACTCGGTACAGTGATATGGAGAGGCGGTGATATTAAAGGCAGTGATGAATTAGGGAAGGAACATCACCTTTTCGCCCCTTTTAGGATGATATATACAGTCAGCCCCTCCCAGACAGACAGACACCCCCCCCTTTTCTCTCTCTGACCCCCCGTAATCGAGAGGCATGATCCCAGTAGGATGTGGCTAGAGAACCTGGCCAGCTGCTATGTGGAGCAGGCAGGCGGGGCACAGAGCTCGAGGTGTGTGTTTGAGTAACTATGTTTACGTGTAGGGGAGGGTTGTGTAAGTTTATGTGTGTGAGGGGAGGTGTGTGTATGCATAGTACTGTATGGAAGGGGTCCAACTCAGAGTCCGAACCCCTCCACTCGCCCAAGAGCTGGGGTCCTGATTGTATGACCTTGTGTAAACAAACACACTGAGCCCCCCTGCCCGACATCCCAGCTCGGGGGTCCGTCAATAAGGATGCAGGTTGTATTGCGTAATCATGATGTGTGTGGTTGACGGGGGCTTGCCAGTGCGTAGGTCTGTGAAATTGTGTCAAGTGGACAGGGGGCCCTGGGGGGTTATATATAAACTATTGGGACCAAATTCAGTGATTTTTGCAATTCGTTCAAAAACCACTATTAAAATATAAACACCTGAGCATTTGTGCATCACACATAAAACACACTTTCAAAAGAAAACACTTTTGTAGTGCATTGTATTGTTTTGTAATGTATTACATTGTATGCTTGACTTACAGTGCCTTCGGAAAGTATTCAGACCCCTTCACATATTCCACATTTTGCTACGTTACTACCTTATTCTAAAATCGATGAAATACATTTTTAAAAGTATTGTTACGGTTTTCTAATGGTGAAGGAGAGTCGGACCAAACTGCAGCGTGTCGATTTCGATCCATGTTTATTTAAACCAACGTTAAACACGAACACTACAACACTACCAAAACAATAAACGAAACGAAACCCGAAACAGCCTATACATGTGTCAACTAACATCTAACAAGGACATCAAGACACTCAGGACAATCACCCACAATACAACCAAAGAATATGGCTGCCTAAATATGGTTCCCAATCAGAGACAACGATAACCACCTGCCTCTGATTGAGAACCACTTCAGACAGCCATAGACTTTCCTAGAACACCCCACTAAGCTACAACCCCACTAAGCTACACACCACATACAAAAACCCATGTCACACCCTGGCCTGACCAACTACATGAAGAAAAACACAAAATACTTCGACCAGGGCGTGACAAGTATCATCAATCTACACATAATACAGCATAATGACAAAGGGAAAACAGGTTTTAAGACATTTTTGGAAATGTATTACATTTTAAATTGAAATACCTTATTTACATAAGTATTCAGACCCCTTGCTATGAGACTCAAAATTGAGCTCAGGTGCATCCTATTTCCATTGATAATCCATGAGATGTTTCTACAACTTGATTGAGTCTTGGAGTAAATTCAATTGATTGTACATGATTTGGAAAGGCACACACCTTTCTATGTAAGGTCCCACAGTTAACAGTGCATGTCAGAGCAGAAACCAGGAATTGTCCGTAGAGCTCCGACATAGGATTGTGTCGAGGCAAAGATCTGGGGAGGGTTACCAAAAAACGTCTGTATTGAAGGTCCCCTAGAACACAGTGGCCTCAATCATTCTTAAATGTAAGTAGTTTGGAGCCACCAACACTCTTCCTAGAACTGGCCGCCCGGCCAAACTGAGCAATCGGGGGAGAAAGGTCTTGGTGAGGGAGGTGACCAAGAACCCGATGGAGTTTCTGGAGATGGGAGAACATTCCAAAAGGACAACTATCTCTGCAGCACTCCACCAATCAGGCCTTTATGGAAGAGTGGCCAGACTGAACCCACTCCTCAGTAAATGTCTAGGTCTAGGACTATACATCATTAAGCAGAGTTCATACAGGCATTGGCAAGTCTAATTCAAGGACTTTCAGGGACTTTTTCAAGTACCTAATTGTCATTTTCAAGGACCTCAATGTTATACAATTGAATAATTTATCTAATTATTATTACATTCTAAAATGTGTGAGAATAATGTGGACTTGCCTGACTAAATAAATTCGATGCATGCACGGCAATATTTCTGTAGCCTATGTGGCCGACACAGGGACATGAATAGTTCCATGAATAGTGGTAGCATTAATATCACCATTTGAATCTCACCATCGCTGTTTTTATGAGAAAGTGACCAAAAATCAGGTTCCTTTTCTAATGGAAGGATTCGTATGGAATACCAAGTTGAAGCCAACATTAGATTAACCGCACAACCTCATAATAACCACACTTGGTTTTACAGCAACAGAATTGCAACACCCTTCAACTGAAGCTGTAGGAAACAAACGAAAGTGGCCACATTGGCCACATCTCTCGCAAAAACGAAATCACAGGTAAATTAGAAAGGAACAGGAGAACTTAATTATAACAATTACAATAAGTTTTCAAGCACCAAATAGGTGCCTATTCCAGAGTTCCAAATTCAAGTTCAAGTAGGCTTCTTCAGGCCCCTTGTGTTGTAGCAAATTGCCTGTGAAACATGGAAAACAAAATGTATTTGTCATGTTATTTCATTACCAGATCATATAGTGAATAAGCCCACTATGCTATATAATTTGTTGTCAATATGTCCAGAATAATTCATAGGAATAGAGTTAGGTGTTGCGCAACCCTACACAAGTGCACACAGTGTGCACAAGTGCGTACAATCCGATGCACAAAAACATATAAACTGTGCCTTCTTCAGGGTCAGTGAAGAAAGCACAGTGATGCCGAAACGTAAATATCCAATAAATTAGTGGGAGTTTATATATGGAGTGTGCGACTCTTTATTTTTATAGTTTATAGTTTATTCGCCATCGGTCAGCACCTCCACACAAAATCATTTTTCTGTGTGTGCGCCAGCTCATATTTTTTATTCTACAAAAACATAATGAAAACATGAACTCATTACCTCGATGCTGCTGTAAATCAAAAACAACATATAATCAACATCAATTTGCTAGGGATATTATATCGAACGTAGAACCAGACACAACTATCTCCATCGGCGTAACGAATGAGATACCAAAATATCCTGGACACACCTTTTTTAGGTCTCCACCACGTGTTTGCTTTGTTTGGTCACAACTGCTACTAGTTGCATCGAATGCGCTATCACAACCAGTAGAGGTGTTTCATGAAAATCACTGGGGCAAGCCAGGAAATTAGGTGTGTGTCCTGTGTGTATTATGTACCAGGTTGCCAGGGAACAGAGTCAGTTGTGGTGTGTGGTGGGGTTGTGTGCCCTGTGTTTTTTCCAGGAGGCCAGGTGTTGTGTGTGTTGTGTGTGTGTGTATATTGTGTGTCACCTTAAAAAGTGTTTTTACCCGAAGGGAACAAATATGTTTATTTGTTAAACTCAGGCTACCAGTCTTTTACCCCATAATCAATGGTACCTAGTAAACTGCCATACTGTCTGAGAGAACAACAAATTGGAAAAGGTTATTGATTCTAGTTACTAAGATAAATAAAACATCTCAAGTTAGCTACTCACTATAGCGTTAAGGCCCATTGCTTTGTTTGGTATTTTCTGAACAGCTTCTCAAGGATTTCTCCAGTTGTCAGTTGGTTTACACACTCAAAATTACTGCTTTTAGCTTGCACACACCTTTATGCAGAGGGAATAAAACACTTGTGTCTAAAAGTGTATATGGATTTAATATTTGTCAAACATGATAGTCAACTCCATCAGAAATTGTCCTTATTTAACGTATCAAGATCTTGATCCTCAGTCAAGAGCATATGCATTGTGTGAAGAAAATATAGCTATGTAAGCCTACTGACAGTATTTGTCTTCATATAGAGAAAATAAGATGTCCTGGCCTATCTATGTATATCTAATGATTCAATATCCCACAGCCCAGCCTTTAAAACCTTTATTTAACCTTCAAGTCAGTTAAGAACAAATTCTTATTTTCAATGACGAAGAAAAGTGGGATAACTACCTGTTCAGGGGCAGAACGACAGATTTGTACCTTGTCAGTCGGGGATTTGAACTTGCAACCTTTCGCCTAGTCCATCTAACCACTAGGTTACCCTACCACCCCATACCATGTATGATATGAGAGGAATCCATAAATGATTTGTTCATAAAATAAACATTTTCAGATTGAGCATGCTCAGAAACGAAGAAATGCATCAGAAATCATCGTTATTTTCAGCATATCAAAAAGCATATCAAGATCCGTATATTGATCTCAGCCAAGATAAGCATATCTGGAATCAATATTGCGTAATATATTGAATGTGCTACAAAAAGCCCCTATGCATATATTTGTGACTTCTTACAGCTACCAATCCCCAACCTCAGATCCTGCTGCAGAAGGTCTTCACACCTATGTATTATGTACCAGGTTGCCAGGGAACAGAGTCTTGACCTGGTCAGCCAATCATGGTCTATCCTGGGGTTGGAGATCCCAGTCTGCCCTGAACTCTTTAGTTTTCAGGAGGCCAGGGCCCACAAACATTGCATTGTAAATGGTCTGTATTCTAGAATATCAAAAACTGTCATGTAAAGATATCCCCTTGTAGCTAGTTTCTTATGCACCACAGGAGAACCTAAGATAATGTATTGTGAAAAGACCGGACAGGAACACATCATTTGTCTCCAATGCACCATCTGATTCAAGTTGTTCTACACAGGAGCATGAAAAAGAGTAAAACATTTTCCTGTCTCACATCCCCAATACATTGCTAGGTGCTTTCAGTGTCAAATGACAGTACCAAACGTACAAGATCAACTCATGTACAAAAACACTGCAACATAAACAAGTTACAACTGTGAAATTGCTTCTATTCCATTCAGACTTATCGTAGAGACCAAACCCACATCTCCCATAATGCAACGTTAGCAATGGTCAATGAGCTCAGCTAACCGGATAACTATGTCAGGGGCAGAAAGGCATGCTAGCTAGCAACAGCAGCACTTTCAGCACTCTGTAAACTATATTAATAACATACAATAAAACTCTGAATAATACATTTTCAATAGTCATACAAAAGTTTCAGCGATCTTCTAAAAGTAATCTGCAACACATACCTTTCTCTCTCAGTGTTTTCTCGGACTGAGGAGAACTGGAGCTCGAGTACCAGGGTGTTAGTAGGTGGCACAAGCTCCCAGATTAAATAAAATATATTTAATGAAACAAAACCCAAAATAAGATGTTAACATCATTCAGCTACTGTAGCTGCCTACCTAACATCAACAGGCAGTACCAGTAGCGCAACAATTAAAAATAGATATCAAAAGTAAAGTTCCTGGCGATCATAGCGATCTGACTCCCCCTTCTGTCTGAAATTGGAATATTCCTGTTCGAGGGCTTTGGCCACTGACCCTCAACCTGGTTGTTCTGTTCTGCGAAATTGCATTCCATTGTGTACTATTCTAATAATTTGAAATTTGATGGAATAACCATTTGAACTCTACTACACCCTGATATGGACCCCTTTATTTAATGCCCAGTGCTGTATCGTTCCATTTATCCAAATGTCAAATTTCAAAGCTGCTGCTCTGTATTATTCCATTTCTCAAAATGTCAAAGTTAGGCTGACTACACCGCTCAAGTGGCACGAGCACTGCAAAATAAATGTAGAAATCTAGGGCTAAAATAGAAGTCAGTTTTGTTTCTGACGCAGATCACGCTTCCTGCCTCTCCCATCTCCTCATTGGTTTATAGAAGCCGTGGGTGACTGAAAGACGAACAAAGTCGGTGGCGGTAATGCAGCTAATTTATGAAATCGTATTATAAAGTCAAGAGAAGTAAAAGCCTGGAAGGAAGAGAGATGACTAGAAACAATTTGGTGGACCGTTTTATGTGTGGATTAATTGGCAGAGTAGAGGACCTTGTGCATTTCAGGTAAAATAACAACTCAATGTTTATATCCCAGGTCAAATTAGCTAGCAACAGCAGCTAGCTAAATAGGACAAATTAGCTAGCAAGTGCAAGCTAACTAGCTAAATTGCCATAAAATGTTCAATGCTTTTCAACCTGTCCCCAAATTAATATTATTGGTTCAGTTTTGTTTTTATATTTTAACCTGCGTGTCGTGATCACGTTTGGTGTGGGGGACAAAATACATCTATGCACGATGGCGCACGCGCACAGCCAGTTTGGGTGTAGGCTTCACAATATTATTTACCCACCAGTGTTGTGATTGGCTGTGATATTCGCTCGATTTCTCCCGCTGGAGCGGCACCTGTTTTCCGACTTTGTGGCTGTGTTATCTACAGGAAATCGCTTTGTCATTTCCTGGCTGCTAAAATTCAACATTGTTTGCTTAATGTCAGTTTATGTGAGAAAACAAGCACTGACATATGGAGAAAACGTATTTTTACCTAACATTCAGCATTCATTCACCTAATTTTAACGTCCAGAAAATACATATTTTCAATGTCTGGAAAGTAGTTTTACATCCGGAAAATACGTATTTTTGACATTCGGAAAATGCATGCGATGTCATCGTCCGGAAATACTTCAAAACAGTTATTTTCAACCTAATTTTGCTGACAGGGTGGTTTGTTTCTGAATGGCCAACCCTCCGGGCCTAGGGATGTTAGAGTCTGTTAAACCCTAATAGATCATTGTTCTGTGCCCACCAGATGGAGGAGGAAGTTAGAGCCTGCCTGGCCCAGTAATGTGTTTTTTTTAAATGGGCTCAAGGCCCTGCCTGTAATGTAGCCTGGCCAGGTCCATTATTATTATTATTATTATTTGTCGCTGGGAAGTAGAACATCAGGACTTAGCGTTTGTGTGATTAGTCACTGCCTGCTCCTCCATGCTAACCCTTACCTCCCATCCCGCCCTGCCCTGTACTGGACTGCCTCATCCCAGCTAGCCTCAGAGCTGATTGGGCCAACAATAAAATCCGTAACCCATTTAGACTATAAATGTTCTTTTACGTAACCCTTTCCTTTTCTCTTCCCAGAATATTGCCCTAATTACATTCGTACATTACACAGGTGTGTGTGTGTAACAGTATAATTTTAAACCGTCCCCTCGCCCATACCCGGGCGCGAACCAGGGACCTTCTGCACACAACGACAACAGTCACCCTCGGCATCGTTACCCATCGCTCCACAAAAGCCGACCTTGCAGAGCAAGGGGAACTACTACTTCAAGGTCTCAGAGCAAGTGACGTAACCGGAAACGCTAACTAAGCTAGCCGTTTCACATCCGTTACGTGTGTGTGTGTGTGTGTGTGTGTGTGTGTGTGTGTGTGTGTGTGTGTGTGTGTGTGTGTGTGTGTGTGTGTGTGTGTGTGTGTGTGTGTGTGTGTGTGTGTGTGTGTGTGTGTGTGTGTGTGTATTTATGGAGGTCTATAAAGCTGCTCTTGACGTGATTGTTTACCTGTGGAAAATATTGTTGTTCTTGTTAGAAGGATATGTGAAGTTGCCTAATGTGATTGTTGTTGCAGATCAGTTGTTCGCTTGCTTGCGCTCTCTCTCTCTCTCTCTCTCTCTCTCTCTCTCTCTCTCTCTCTCTCTCTCTCTCTCTCTCTCTCTCTCACACACACACACACACACACACACACACAGGTGACAATGCTGACAGGAAGAGCACATAGTTTAAATATCACTGTGGTAATGCCTGTGTCGTGTCTCTGACTATGATTAAATTATATGTATGTGTATGATAGATCATACATAGATCATTGATTACTAATCATGTAATGAAAAGCCCCTAGTGGGCTAACCTGATATGACGGCTGGTTACACAAAGGAAGTGGGTTGGGTTTGAATGAAAGAGCGGGAAGACTGAGGGACAAAGGGATTGGGTCTCTATCGGACCTTGAGAAGTTATGCTACCATAAATACAGAATCTTATGCATTCTAATAACAGCCCATTTGGAAAAGGAAAATGCAAGATATATATTTACTCTGAACTACGCTTCGATAGATGGGTCGAAGATGGAAGACTGGTTTATCCAGCAGAGATTGCCATTGTCCTTTGAAGAATCTTTTTGGTCGTAGTGTTGTAGAGCAGATACGTTAATGTACCCTGTCGTTCTTAGGAGATTGTCTGTCCTTTCCTAGGCCACATATGTTTACAATTGCAGCTGATAAAGTGACGTTTAGGATGGATCACTTCTACTTTAGTGAATAATAGTTCAAAGTTCATAATCAGCTCGTAATCAGCTCGTGCTGTATTCTGGCTGGTCTAGTCGAAATTCACCATTCCAGCATGGTGATCGTCACCTCCATGTGATCTGGTCTCATGTAAATTTCATTAGATAGAGTAGTCGTTCAACCATTCACAACCACAGCTCATGCCGGGGTTTGTTTAGTCCACTGTGAATTGGGTCACCGGGGCTTTTGTACTGGGGAAGGGAAGGCCGTGTTTCATCCCTGTTCACTTGGGCTTGGCCATTGAATGAGCGTAAGTTTACTTATGAAAACAATTCTCTCATTTAGAAGCTAAAATCACATTTCATCTTCTCACATATAGTTTCATATTTAAACATTTAAATTGCACAACAATTCCATGCGAATCTGATAACTAGAATGTGTAGATTTTCCAAGATACAATGCATGTCGTCCTATGATCAGATATAATGTCCCAGACAACAACTGATCTGACATCATATTCTTTAAGTACAAATGGATACTTTCAACTGGTTGAGAAAGGGCAATATTGTTCCATTCCCCAACCTTTTGATGTTACCATACTTTATCTGTGGTAACACAGGGCTTTCCAAGAGTCCATTCTGTAGAGTGGAGAGAAAAGGAGGAAAGGTGGAAAGGTATTTATGGGGGGGGGTCATAAACCTCACCCAACAGGGCAACGTCATAATACCTGCTATTTGTGGCTATGGCACCATTTGTTTGTCAGTGTGTTTGTCTGGGGGTTTTGCTCTGTCTACTGTCTGTCTGCAATGATTTTTGGTGAGAGGGGGAACCATTCTCGTTGTTTTATATTCAGACTAGCGCTCTTCAAGCCCAATATGAGGAAGGACAACCATGCAGAGCCCTTCTCTTCACTATCAGTTTCTGTCTCCTTCCTTCTGCCAGTTTCTCTTTCCCTCTACAACTATCTCTTTCTGCTCTTTATCAGCTGATAAGAATAACAGGTTAAATGGGTTGAAAATCTATTTCAATTTCCCTCTCTGTGTTCCTCCCCACATGAAAAACTACAGTTTACTATAGAATACTAAAACTTACTATAGAAGTATGTGGTAAACTGTAGTATACTGTACAATACTATACCACACACTGTACTATCCCTCGATCATGTGTAGTACTTAGTATAGATGTTTTTGTATACTGTAGAATACTATAGTAAATACTACATAAATGTAAGCAAAAACACTGCAGTCTGCAAAAACAATACCATTTTTTAACTAAAATGAATACTACAGTATTTAATTTGCATATACCCTGCCCATTCCACTCCCCATGTCCCAATTTGAACCACCACAAGTGAGAAACCTACATCCCAAGTATAGACAATATATTGTGTTCTCTACAGGTTATAAAAAGGAGCAGAAATACTGAATGCTGTTCATTACCAGTGGTGGAAAAGTACCCAACTGTCACACTTGAGTTAAGTAATGATATCTTAATAGAATATGACTCAAGAAAAAGTCATCCAGTATAATTCTTCTTGAGTAGAAGTTTTAAAGTATTTGATTTTAGATATACTTAAGTATCAAAAATAAGTTAAAATAATTTCAAATTCCTCATATTAAGCAAACCTGACCGCACCATTTAAAAATAAATTGTACTTATGGATTGCCAGGGGCATACTCCAGACATAATTTACAAACAAAGCATTTTGATGGTGCCGGAGCAAAAGGCAGACATTTTACGTGCCCCCAACCGATTGTATTTTTTAATTTTTTTTTATCTGCTTATTTTTTTACTCTTTTGTACATAATGTTACCGCTACCGTCTCTTATGACCGAAAATAACTTCTAGACATCAGGACTGCTATTACTCACCACGGACTAGCAGAATCCTTTTTCCTCGTTCGGGACTCTGACGAGCCCGAGGCGGAGAATATAGAGCTCCCTCGAGAACAGGCCCCGACCCCAGTGATCTACGTGAAGAGGAGGCGGAGAAAGAGAGGCCAGAGAGTGGGCTGCCTTCTGAGAAGTCAGAGGCGATCGAATAAACCCCCACTTCCCTCAATTCTGCTAACAAACATGCAATCTTTGGACAATCAAATGAACGAGTTACTGGGAAGATTAAACTACCAACGGGACATTAAAAACCGTAACATCTTATGCTTCACGGAGTCGTGGCTGAATGACGACAATATCAACATATGGTGCTCTTTCATGCCGTCCCTAGGAGGGGTGCGTCACTTGAGTGGGTTGAGTCACTGATGTGATCTTCCTGTCTGGGTTGGCGCCCCCCCTTGGGTTGTGCCGTGGCGGAGATCTTTGTGGGCTATACTCGGCCTTGTCTCAGGATGGTAAGTTGGTGCTTAAAGATATCCCTCTAGTGGTGTGGGGGTTGTGCTTTGGCAAAGTGGGTGGGGTTATATCCTTCCTGTTTGGTCCTGTCCGGGAGTATCATCGGATGGGGCCACAGTGTCTCCTGACCCCTCCTGTCTCAGCCTCCAGTATTTATGCTGCAGTAGTTTATGTGTCGGGGGGGCTAGGGTCAGTTTTTTTATATCTGGAGTACTTCTCCTGTCTTATCTGGTGTCCTGTGTGAATTTAAGTATGCTCTCTCTAATTCTCTCTTTCTCTCTTTCCTTTTCTCTCTCTCGGAGGACCTGAGCCCTAGGACCATGCCTCAGGACTACCTGGCATGATGACTCCTTGCTGTCCCCAGTCCACCTGGCCGTGCTGCTGCTCCAGTTTCGACTGTTCTGCCTGTGATTATTATTATTTGACCATGCTGGTCATTTATGAACCTTTGAACATCTTGGCCATGATCTGTTATAATCTCCACGCGGCACAGCCAGAAGAGGACTGGCCACCCCTCATAGCCTGGTTCTTCTCTAGGTTTCTTCCTAGGTTTTGGCCTTTCTAGGGAGTTTTTCCTAGCCACCATGCTTCTACACCTGCATTGCTTGCTGTTTGGGGTTTTAGGCTGGGTTTCTGTACAGCACTTTGAGATATCAGCTGATGTACGAAGGGCTATATAAATAAATTTGATTTGATTTGATCAACATACGGTTGGCTGGTTATATGATGAGGGGTGGCGGTCTATGTATTTTTGTAAACAACAGCTGGTGCACGATATTTAAGGAAGTCTCAAGCTATTACTCACCTGAGGTAGAGTTTCTCATGATAAGCTGTAGACCACACTACCTACCGAGAGAGTTTTCATCTGTATTCTTTGTAGCTGTTTACATCGCACCACAGCCAGAGGCTGGCACTAAGGTAGCATTGAATGAGCTGTATTCTGCCATAAGCAAACAAGAAAAAACTCACCCAGAGGAGGCGCTCCTAGTAACCGGGAACTTTAATGCAGCGAAACTTAAATCAGTTTTACCTCATTTCTATCAGCATGCTAAATGTGCAACCAGATGGAAAATAACTCTGGACCACCTTTACTCCAAACACAGAGATGACTATAAAGCTCTCTCTTTCCCTCCATTTGGCAAATCTGACCATAATTCCTGCTTACAAGCAAAAATGAAAGCAGGAAGCAACAGTGACTAGATCAATAAAAAGTGGTCAGATGAAGCAGATGCTAAGCTACAGGACTGTTTTGCTAGAACAGACTAGAATATGTTCCGGGATTCCTCCAATGGCATTGAGAAGTACACCACATCTGTTATTGGCTTCATCAATAAGTGCATTAATGGCGTCGTCCCCACAGTGACTGTACGTACATACCCCCAACCAGAAGCCATGGATTACAGGCAGCATCCACACTGAGCTAAAGGGTAGAGCTGCCACTTTCAAGTAGCGGAAGATAATAAGAAATCCTACTATGCCCTCTGACGAACCATCAAACAGACAAAGCGTCAGCACAGGACTAAGATCGAGTGGTACAACACCGGCTCTGACGATCATCGGCTGTGGTAGGGCCAGCAAACCATTACAGACTACTAAGGGAAGCACAGCCGAGAGCTGTCCAGTGACACGAGCCTACCGGACGAGCTAAACTACTTCTATGCTCGCTTTGAGGCAAATAACACTGAAACATGCATGAGAGCATCAGCTGTACCGGAAGACTGTGAGATCACGCTCTCCACAGCCAATGTGAGTAAGACCTTTAGACAGGTCAACATTCACCAGGCCGCAGGGCCAGACGGATTACCAGGACATGTACTGCGAGCATGCGCTGACCAACTAGCAAGTGTCTTCACTGACATTTTCAACCTCTCCCTGTCCGAGTCTGTAATACCAACATGTTTTAAGCAGACCACCATAGTGCATGTGCCCAAGAACAAGGTAACCTGCCTAAATGACTACCGACCCGTAGCACTCATGGCTGTAGCCTACCGCCCCAACAGATCCACAGATGACTGCACTCCACACTGCCCTTTCCCACCTGGACAAATTAAAACCTACGTGAGAATGCTGTTCATTGACTACAGCTCAGCGTTCAACACCATAGTGCCCTCAAATCTCATCAATAAGCTAAGGATCCTGGGACATAACACCTCCCTCTGCAACTGGATCCTGGACTTCCTGACAGGCCGCCCCCAGGTGGTAAGGGTAGGTAACAGCACATCCGCCACGCTGATCCTCAACACGGGGGCCCCTCAGGGATGCGTGCTCAGCCCCCTACTGTACTCCCTGTTCACTCATGACTGCACGGGCAGGCACGAGTCCAATACTATCATTACATTTGCAGATGACACAACAGTGGTAGGCCTGCTCACCGACAACAACGAGACAGCTTATAGGGAGGAGGTCAGAGACCTGGCCATGTGGTGCCAGGACAACAACCTCTCCCTCAACGTGATCAAGACAAAGGAGAGGATTGTAGACTACAGGAAAAAGAGGACCGAGCACAACCCCATTCTCATTGACGGGGCTGCAGTGGAGCAGGTTGAGAGCTTCAAGTTCCTTGGTGTCCACATCACCAACAAACTAACATGGTCCATGCACACCATGACATTCATGAAGCGGGCACGACAAAACCTATTCCCCCCAGGAGAGATTTGGCATGGGTCCTCAGATCCTCAAAAGGTTCTTCAGCTGCACCATCGAGAGCATCCTGACTGGTTGCATCACTGCCTGTTATGGCAACTGCTCGGCCTCTGACCGCAAGGCACTGCGGCAGGTAGCCTAGTGGCGACAGGTAGCCTAGTGGTTAGAGCATTGGGACCTCTACACCAGGTGGTGTCAGATGAAGGCCCTAAAAATGGTCAAAAACTCCAGCCTCCCTAGTCATAGACTGTTCTCTCTGCTACCACATGCCAAGCGGTACCGGGGTGCCAAGTCTAGGTCCCAGAGGCTTCTAAACAGCTTCTACCCCCAAGCCATAAGACTCCTGAACATCTAGACAAATGGCTACCGAGAGTATTTGCATTGCCCCACACCACTGCCACTCTCTATTGTCATCTATGCATAGTCACTTAATTAAGTCTACCTACATGTACATACTACCTCAACTAACCGGTGCCCCCTCCCACACACATTGACTTTGTACCGGCAGCCCCCTGTATATATATATATATATATATGTGTGTATATATTTTTTTACTGCTGCTCTTTAATTACTTGTTACTTTTATCTCTTATTCTTATTCTTATCTGTATTTTTTGAAACTGCACTGTTGGTTAGGGGCTTGTAAGTAAGCATATCACTGTAAGGTCTACTACACCTGTTGTATTGGGCACATGTGACTAATAAAATTGGATTTGATTTGTGTTTAGTGAGTCCATCAAATCAGAAGCAGTAGAGATGTCAGAGAAGTTCTCTTGGTGAGTGTGTGAATTGGACCATCTTCCTGTCCTGCTAAGCATTGAAAATGTAACTAGAATTTTTGGGTGTCGGGAAAATGTATGGACTAAAAAGCACATTATTTTCTTGAGGAATGTAGTCAAGTAAAAGTTGTAAAATATATCATTAGTAAAGTACAGATACCCCAAAAAACTACTTAAGTAGCACTTCAAAGTATTTTTACTTAAGTACTTTACACCACCATTCAGAACCAAGTCCTTGCTATCTACAGAAAATCTGTTGGTATTTCTCCAGTAGGGTTTCCTCAAGGAGAAACTCCCCCTTCAGTAAATACTACAGTCAACAAAAACACCACAGTAAATACTACATTAAAGTCTGCAAAAAGCACTACAGTGAATACTATAGTATTTTTTTCACGTGGGTCTCTCTCTCCCAGATTCAAATTATCTTCTGCAGTGGCATCGGAATGCTAAGTAGAATATTTCATAAGCAGCAATCAATTCAACAGATATTAACGAACTGGCCTATGCATTTCATGTCTGCATTTCATGTCTGTCTGTCTGTCTGTCTGTCTGTCTGTCTGTCTGTCTGTCTGTCTGTCTGTCTGTCTGTCTGTCTGTCTGTCTGTCTGTCTGTCTGTCTGTCTGTCTGTCTGTCTGTCTGTCTGTCTGTCTGTCTCTCTCTCTCTCTCTCTCTCTCTCTCTCTGCTCTCTCTCTCTCTCTCTCTCTCTCTCTCTCTCTCTCTCTCTCTCTCTCTCTCTCTCTCTTCCTCTTGTCTCTGCAGTGCTCTCCTTCCTTTGTTTGCTTGTTCCTGATCTCAGTGCTTAGTTCCCACCCAACAACAGCTGCTGAGCTCTGATAGGCTGAAGCGGGTATGAGGCGGAGCCGACCTGTTTTTATATTTTTCTTGATCTGAGCTCAGTACAGACCCCAGTTCAGTATCGGCGACAGACAGAGTCAGGAACAATCTACACTCGCTCCCACACGCAACCTACAGCCCCAGCCAGACCTGTCGAAAATAATGATTTACTAGCACTACGTACACAGGGATATTACCTTAACCCGAACCTGGACTATACTACTCTGCTTTCGGACCAGGATAGCACGGGGAACTAAACGTTTTTTCTCTTCTCCTTCCTGCTGCACCCTTTCTTTTTCTTGCTGTGGTCTCTGCTGTCCAAGCAGGTGTCCTCTAACGCCCCCCAGCGAAAAAGAGCGGTACAGCCAGAAGATAGGCAGCCCGAGCAGCCTCATCGTGGGCCCCTCCAGTTTAGCTGTCCGATGCGGAGTGAGGATGAGCCCTGCTCTAGAAGCCCTTATGCAGGCAGACGGGAAGCTCCCCTATCCCGGGAAAGGGGTGATGCTTGAGCCCTTTGTGCACCAGGTGGGGGGCCACTCTTGCGTACTGCGTTTCGGCGACCAGACCATCTGCAAGCCCCTCATCCCCCGAGAACACCAGTTCTACAAGAGCCTGCCCCCCGAAATGAGGAAGTTCACCCCCCAGTACAGAGGTAAGCTTATTCCCTGATCCAACCTAAACCTACAATATAACGCTACCATCATCTGAATAACATCCATTATGCTGTGTGCGCCACTGCTACTGCCCCACATTTCTCTCCCCATCTCCCATCTTCTCTCTCTATCTTTCTACATCCACCTCTTAATCCCTCCCTGGTTTCTCCACTGATATGGTCAGCTGCAGTGTTTTGTAACATTAGCTGCATTTAGGATTACAGAAGGTCACTGGAGATGGCAGTACCACAGCAGCACAAAGGGATTCGTTTCATGGTGGTGCTTAAGTGGGGGGTTGGGGACAGACAGTATGTGACTGCATGATACATCAGGGCTCTGCAGTGTCAGGTTATGTAATGGTGGTGGGGGTGTGTATGACAGGATCTTTATCCCCTGATGGATAGGTGTGAGCCAGGCATTCTGCATTTAGACAGAGACAACCCTCCCACACAAAGGTGTCCTTGGTTGGGTGTCAGTCACACAAACAGGATTTAATGTGTTTTATATTATATTTTGTTCCATTGGATTCGAACACCTTTGAAATATCACAGAGGACCAACAGTATCGCTATCTTGTCTGCTCAGACCATAGTCGGCCCCAGGCCCTCTCCTGGGATAGTAGGGATAAAAGCCCAGTAGCCCTGCACCTGCCTGCATCTCCGAAGAGGGCTAAAGTTCCTGGAGGAAGGATCCAGTTCCCAGCATACTCAATAATAATGGGGCTGATCATCAGAGACGGAATGCTGAGTGGGAGAGATAGCGGTGTCTGACTGGACATCAGCCTGTCATGGATAGTTAAATAAATGTTCAATCAAAAAAATGTGTGGTTAACGAATACACACACAAACACTCTCACACACACACACACACACACACACACACACACACACACACACACACACACACACACACACACACACACACACACACACACACACACACACACACACACACACACACACACACACACACACACACACACACACAAACACTCTCACACACCTTGGGTGGAAAATCTCACTCTGTGTTGTTTTTCATTGACCGTGATGCGACATACGGTGTCTCCTGACACTTGCACTCACAGATCGGCCTACACACGCACATCTCACACACACTTTCTATCAAGTCACTCCTACCCTGGCACTGTGACAGAGTTGAGGCACCAGCATGGTATCTGACTCCGCAGCAATGCGACGTGGAACTATAAAAAACCCCAGTGTGATTTGGATGGGAGATGAAGTTGTAGAAAGAAGAGCACAGACGTCTGGTGACACTGAGAATATTACATAACAAACACATTCACTTCTGCTCAAAACACTTTTACACACACTCTCACACTCTTACAAACGTATGTTGGCCCATATACAGTCACATTCCACACTCGCGTACTCACAAAACACATGAGTCGCAGGCACTCCCATCCTCACATGCCCCGCTGACAGTGCAGCTCTGACAGTTGAAACAGGCCTGGCCAGTAGAGGGTTAACTGCTGCAGGGTAGTGACATCACTGTGCATGACATCACTAAAGGCCTGCAGAGGAGAGATAAGCACTGGGTCCCATTGTCCTCCATGTCACTGGCCAACACACCCGTTATCACTACATACACATAGGCCCTGAAGGTCTGTCTTGATGCTGCAGAGAACCTTCCCTCCAGTGTAAACCAGGGATGTTTTTGTTTGTATTTCAGAAAGGCTGGGATTTGCTTTTGTTGTCAGTCTTATTATCATGTTTATATTCAATGGGATGCTGAATATCCATCCTCCTCCCTATCTCTCTCCATCTCCCAATCCCTCCCTCTCTCTCTCTAATTTATCTGTCAGCCCCTGCAGCTGTGATGTTTGCTCTTCCTGTCTTGACACCCACTGCCCCCTTCCCCCAGCCTGCAGAGAGGGTTGCAATACATAGGCTCTTCTACAGGGTTTTATTAGGTAGAGTGGGGTAGGGGTGTATGCATGTTTGGGAACGCATCATAAATGATCCCAGGAATAAGTAAGTGTGTACAGTTTTCTATGAAAGTGTTCTGGAGACCCACCCCCTCCTCCCCACCACCCTGTCCTTCCCACCACCCTGTCCTTCCCACCACCCTACCCCCACCCCCTGTCTTTCCCACCACCCTGTCCTCCCCACCACCCTGTCCTTCCCACCACCCTCCTCCCCACCACCCTGTCCTTCCCACCACCCTGTCTTTCCCACCACCCTGTCCTCCCCACCACCCTGTCCTTCCCACCACCCTGTCCTTCCCACCACCCTGTCCTTCCCACCACCCTGTCCTCCCCACCACCCTGTCCTTCCCACCACCCTGTCCTTCCCACCACCCTCCTCCCCACCACCCTGTCCTCCCACCACCCTGTCCTTCCCACCACCCTACTCCCCACCACCCTGTCTTTCCCACCACCCTGTCCTCCCCACCACCCTGTCCTGCCCACCACCCTCCTCCCCACCACCCTGTCCTTCCCACCACCCTGTCTTTCCCACCACCCTGTCCTCCCCACCACCCTGTCCTTCCCACCACCCTCCTCCCTACCACCCTGTCCTTCCCACCACCCTGTCCTTCCCACCACCCTGTCCTCCCCACCACCCTGTCCTCCCCACCACCCTGTCCTTCCCACCACCCTGTCCTCCCCACCACCCTCCTCCCCACCACCCTGTCCTTCCCACCACCCTGTCCTTCCCACCCCCCTACTCCCCACCACCCTGTCTTTCCCACCACCCTGTCCTCCCCACCACCCTGTCCTTCCCACCACCCTCCTCCCCACCACCCTGTCCTTCCCACCACCCTGTCTTTCCCACCACCCTACTCCCCACCACCCTGTCCTTCCCACCACCCTGTCCTTCCCACCACCCTGTCCTTCCCACCACCCTGTCCTTCCCACCACCCTACTCCCCACCACCCTGTCTTTCCCACCACCCTGTCCTCCCCACCACCCTGTCCTGCCCACCACCCTCCTCCCCACCACCCTGTCCTTCCCACCACCCTGTCCTCCCCACCACCCTATCCTCCCCACCACCCTGTCCTTCCCACCACCCTACTCCCCACCACCCTGTCCTTCCCACCACCCTGTCCTCCCCACCACCCTGTCCTCCCCACCACCCTGTCCTCCCCACCACTCCATCCATCCCTTCCCTTTTTAATGTGTTAGTGTGTTTGGATTATTGCCTTGAAATGCTGTATAAAAAGGCAAGTCAAACCTGAATGGACTCTTAAAATAGAGAGACGGTGCTCGCAAAATGCCCGACTTGATGGAACTGTTGTATCTTTATGAAATATAATTCAGGTGTGTTGTTGTCGTGGTTGTTTTTGAGTTTATACAGTGTATCTTTGCTGTCGTTTCCTTTGGGTTGCCTTGAAACCTTGTAACACTATGTGTATCAGTTAATGTGTGGTTTTGGGTGGGTTTGGTAGTTTCTCAATAAAGGTTGGACTGCGTGTCATACATTCGAGCCTCCTGTGGTGTTTGTGTATCTCTTTGCTTCTTGGGTTCATTCTCACGTACACATTTGAAGTACTTGGGAACACATACATTGTTGTTGCTGCTGCGTCCTTGCCCCCCTACCTTCTCTCTCTCTCTGCTGCCTCCTTGCCCCCTACCTTCTCTCTCTCTCTCTCTGCTGCCTCCTTGCCCCCTACCTTCTCTCTCTCTCTCTGCTGCCTCCTTGCCCCCTACCTTCTCTCTCTCTCTCTGCTGCCTCCTTGCCCCCCCTACCTTCTCTCTCTCTCTCTGCTGCCTCCTTGCCCCCTACCTTCTCTCTCTCTCTGCTGCCTCCTTGCCCCCTACCCGCTCTCTCTCTGCTGCCTCCTTGCCCCCTACCTTCTCTCTCTCTCTCTGCTGCCTCCTTGCCCCCTACCTTCTCTCTCTCTCTGCTACCTTCTTGCCCCCCCTACCCGCTCTCTCTCTCTGCTGCCTCCTTGCCCCCTACCCACTCTCTCTCTCTGCTACCTTCTTGCCCCCCTACCTTCTCTCTCTCTCTCTGCTACCTTCTTGCCCCCCTACCCGCTTTCTCTCTCTGCTGCCTCCTTGCCCCCCTACCCGCTCTCTCTCTCTCTCTGCTGCCTCCTTGCCCCCCCACCCGCTCTCTCTCTCTCTGCTGCCTCCTTGCCCCCCTACCCGCTCTCTCTCTCTGCTCCCTCAATAGGAAAGCCTGTGTTTGTTTGTGTTTGTCTTTCTCTTTACAGAGTGTATTTGGCTGGAAGCAGGACCCAGTTGGTAAGAACTGCCTATGACTAACCAGTTACTGGGAGGTTTTGGCTTCATCATAGCATTATAAAATAAAAAATCCAATGCCGGGTACTAACCGCCTTCCTATCGTTCTCTTTCCTGCTTCCCTCCATCTCTCCCTCTCTCAGGTGTGGTGTCAGTCAGCTTTGAGGAAGATGAAGAGGGCAACCTGTGTCTCATCGCTTACCCCCTCCACAATGAACCAGAGAACATGGAAAACAAGGACCCCTCAGCTGAATGCGAGCCTAAGAGTAAGATGATCAAGTGGGGCAACAAGAAATCATCGTCCCTATTGCTAGATAATGACAACTACAGCAAAGACCGGGTCAGACAGAGCACTAAAGAGAACAAGAGCAAAAGGTGAGCACATACACTGTTACATCGGTACACATACTGTATATACAAATATATCCAAACACCAACATAGATTCATAGATTCTATACAGCAAATATGTACTGTATGGTGATTGGCAGATATCTAACCTCTCTTTCCTCTCTGTGTGTGTAGTTATAACGGTGCGGAGGTGCAGCAGCAGGCAGAGGTTCTCCGCTACAGCCTAGATCGGAAGCAGATCAAACACAACCCCTGGAGTCTGAAATGCCACCAGCAGCACCTCCAGAGGATGAAGGAGAACTCCAAACATCGCAACCAATACAAATTCATCCTGTTGGAGAACCTGACGTGGCGTCACGCGGTGCCGTGCGTCCTGGACCTGAAGATGGGCACGCGGCAGCATGGTGACGATGCGTCAGAGGAGAAGAAGGCCAACCAGATCCGCAAATGTCAACAGAGCACTTCCGCCTCCATCGGTGTCCGCCTTTGTGGCATGCAGGTGTACCAGTCAGACTCAGGCCAGCTGATGTTCATGAACAAGTACCATGGGCGTAAGCTGAGCCTGCCGGGCTTCAAAGAGGCCCTTTTCCAGTTCTTCCATGATGGGCAGCGTCTGCGGCACGAGCTGCTCTCCCCGGTGCTGCGGAAGCTCCGGGAGATGCAAGAAACCCTGGAGTCCTGCGAGTCTTACCGCTTCTACTCCTCCTCCCTCCTCATCATCTATGATGGGGAGCCCCCCCGCCCTCGCGCCCCCACTCGACGCCACCGCGGAGGAGAGGAGGGTGATGAGGACGAGCTCTCAGATGAGGAAGAGGAAGAGGGGGCGTTTGGGTTCACCCGTGGCTCGGCAGCTGGCAGCAGTGCTGGAGGGAGCAGTAACGGTAGTAGTAGCGGTAACGGTAGCAGTAGCAGTAACGGTAGCGTCGGTCGCTCGTCCCGTGGTGCAGCAGGGGAGGCCAGCAGCCCGGCAGTGGATGTGAGGATGATAGACTTTGCTCATACGACGTGTCGCCATTATGGGGAGGACAGTGTTGTGCATGAGGGTCAGGACAGCGGCTACATCTTCGGCCTGCAAAACCTCATCACCATTATCTCCCAGCTGGAGGAGCACAGCGCCGACTAAAGACTGAGCCTCCACTCTGGGAAACTTGAACCTAACCTGGGAATAACAGCACTGAGCTGTAGCTGTAGCCCTGATTTACCCTCCTCCGACAATGGCCTGGTCCTAATGGCCACCACACGGCTGGGGGTCTGACCCCCCACCTACTGTAGGGGACAACCAGGGAGTTTCTGGCCCGGGGGAGAGGCCACGCTGGAGTCGGTTCTGCACTCCCCACCCTCCCCCTGAACCAACACGGGACAGGACCACTTGTGCACTCGTTTGCATCTTGTCTCTGTGGCTGTTCTCTCTCTCTCTTTCTTCCTTTCTTTCTTTTCTATGTGG
Organism: Oncorhynchus keta; assembly: GCF_023373465.1. NCBI lineage: Eukaryota > Metazoa > Chordata > Actinopteri > Salmoniformes > Salmonidae > Oncorhynchus > Oncorhynchus keta. The sequence goes on along the minus strand of NC_068430.1, from coordinate 35,317,747 downwards.
TGGGAGAGATTGTGACTGAGACTCTGGTCTATTAACAGGCTCAAGGACTCCTGTATCGTTCTGTCCTACTTTCCTCTCGTTTCCACCTCTCTGCTCCTCTGTTACAGACTGTTTTCTTTACTGTATGGTCTCTCTGAGAGAGAGACGTAAAGCTTAAGTATAGTTCTGGGAGTCAGACTTGGTGCTTATTAAACTGTAAGGTGACATGAGGTGTTTGTGGATGGAGTTTGGACTGATATTCCCCCAACAGCACAGCACACACGAGTGGGGGTTGCTTCTGTACAGACTGAACGGGGCTGGCAGCTTTGTAACGAGTGATCTCCTCGCTCTCCTATGGCTGACATTTCATATTTCCACCATACCCCCCGTACTGTTTTGTCCCTAAATCATAGACATTTAAAGTAGGGGGTAATAAGGGGATAACATCAATACTTTGTAACTTTCTTTGTTTGTCATTCCTGAAATGGTGACTGAATAAGAGAATATATTGATTAGGACAATAAATACTATATAGAGAAAGTGTATATAGAATCTTTATTTATTTGAAATATTTCTTAAAAATAAACGAAACAAAAAAAATGAGAAACAAAATGGAGAAAAGAATTCCTACATTCCATATTACTGTTCTAAATGTTCTGTTCTGATGACATTAGTGAATCTAGTTTTTTTGCAAGATACCTCTCTTGTATACCTGTGTGTCAACAGTATGTTGTATGTTGGAAGTAAAATAAAGAAATTTCTTTGTGGAAAAGCACTTTCCTGTCATTGAGCGCATAATACTTCTAGGAAAGGGGTGGCAGGGGCACGGGGTGTTGTAAAATAAGGTGGGGGGTGTAAAATGAAGTGGGGGGTTGTAAAAAGGTGGGGGGTTGTAAAATAAGGTGGGGGGTGTAAAATAAGGTGGGGGGTTGTAAAATAAGGTGGGGGGTTGTAAAATAAGGTGGGGGGTGTAAAATAAGGTGGGGGGTAAAATAAGGTGGGGGGGTGTAAAATAAGGTGGGGGGTTGTAAAAAGGTAAGGTGGGGGGTGTAAAATAAGTTGGGGGGGTTGTGAGAGGAAAGACAGTAAATAGAAATGACAGGGCTGTTAAATTGACCACTGAAATACTCTTGTGTCACCATGGCACACCACACTTGCAGGGAGGAAGTCTGTTTAAATAAGCCATCCTGTGGGAAAATGAGTCACTTCTTCTACACAGGTGTGGTTCATGGAGAGAATAAAGAGGACTGTATCTGATGTCACTCCTTCACCCTATCCACCCAGTTACACCTCTTTCACAGCCAAGGGCAATGGCAGTTCACAACTCAATTAAAACAATTAACTAAATGGAGTTTATATGATTTAGAGAATGTCCCTTTGCCTGTCGATGGACTGGTCTTGGGGTCTATGAGTGCACAATGGAAAAATTAAGGACACTTTTCATTACATGCGTCACACTATTTGAAAGTTGATCCTGTTATGCAGTTGAGGTGTTTTTCTTTGTTTTCAGTCCGGCTGAGACGTCTGTGACTGCCACACCTGTTGTAGCACGTTTATGACCCTGGCGTTAGGGCTCAGATTATCCTCCGCAATCCAGAAAAACTACAAGAGCGGAAAACATTTGGTATTGTGTAAAGTAGTAGGCTGGTAGAACCAGGTGTTATGTTTGTTCCTTATATAATGACAAAATGGGGTGTAGGTTTACTACTTTTAATGAACATATACTTCAGCTAGAAAACTCCATGTTTAGCCATGCAAGACATTCTTCAACCCTCCGCAAAGCCTGCTAGGTAGCGTAGTCTAAATGTTATTAAAACATACCAACACATCTTCTTTCCTTTAATTAAAAGAAAACTACGTTTTAATGCAACTACACATGTCACATCACATTTGTTTACTCAACCTGCATAACATGCAATTTTCTTCCCCCCAATTTCTTTCCCCCCAATTTTTATTTTTTTCAACTAAATATAGTCTGTCCAACAATACTATATTGTGGCTCTTTTCTTTTCTTTTCACATTAACAAAACATTCAGTCCAGGTGCCCCTTTTTTTCAACAATTCTCAATAAGCCTTTTAGGGGCTCTGACAGTCCTTTTTGGTCGTTCTGCTGAAGTGCTTCCTGAAACAGTTGGACAACGTTCATTGTCAGTCAGGGTCTTCTGACGGAATTGTCCATTTCTAAAGGCATTGGACGCTTCAGCAGTATCTTCCTGATGATCCTCAGTTCCTTGAGTGAATGGCTGAAGCCTTAGATCCACTCTGTTTTGTCTCAGTTGTGATCCATGCTCCGTTTGGATCTCATAGGATCGCGGTGCAACTTGTCTCTGCACACACCCTTGCTGCATCCAGGTTCCTGTAGTGATGTCTCGGAGTCGTACATGATCTCCAGGTTTCAGTTCAGGTAAGTGTCTTGCACTTTTGTCGTGTCGCTGTTTTTTTTTGTCTTTCTGTTTTTCCTTTGTGAGTTTGACTTTGTGAGCACCTCTGGGTGTTAACAAGTCCTCATGGATGGGTAGGTTGGTTCTGATGCGACGTCCCATCAACATTTGTGCAGGTGAAAGTCCGTTCTGCAGCGGTGCGCTGCGGTAGTTCAGATTTTTAGGAAATCCTCCTTTCCATCGTGTGCCTTTTTCATCAGACCTTTGACAATTTTGACGGAACTCTCTGCTCAGCCATTGGACCTTGGGTAGTTGGGGCTGGAGGTGTTGTGTCGGAATCCCCAGTCGTTAGTGAACGATCGAAATTCGGAACTTGAGAACTGTGGGCCATTGTCTGAGTACAGTTCAGATGCAACCCCATGTCTTGCAAAGACTCATTTCAGGTAGGTGATTACAGCTTTGCTGGAGGTAGCTGGCAGTGTTGCTACTTCAGGGTAGTTTGAGTAGTAGTCGGTAACAACAATGTTAATTTTGCCATTGCAGTCAAAAAGGTCAACTCCAACTTTGTAATAGGGTCTGTTGTGTACTGGATGAGGCATTAGCGGCTCATTAGCGTCTATTTTCTGTAGCATTTCTTTGCGTAGTGTCATGGGAATGACAATCTTATTGCCTTTGAACACTATGTCATCCACATTGGTGAGCTCTGCTCTGCACATCCAGTAATCCTGTATTCTCCTCGGACAGTTGTTTTTCTGTGCGGGTCATCATATCAGTGTTATTTCTTTCAACTCTGTCATTGTTTGGTCAGCTGCGGTCTCTCTTTTGATCTGCTCCATTCTCTCAGAAGACACATGAAGTGATGATACGATCAGATCGACGTAGGCTTGAATCTCAGTGTTTTTCTGTGTGTCGAAGCTCCATCTTCTCGACTGCTCGAGAAAGAGTGTCGGCGGCGAACATGAACTTTCCCAGGGTATAGATCATCACATCATACTTTTGCAGTCTGATCAACATTCCCTGAATTCTCATTGGATAATCATTCAGGGGCTTAGACATGATTGACACCAATGGCTTGTGGTCGGTTTCTACTTCGAAGTCTCGTCCGTAGACGTATTGGTGAAACCTTTCGCAAGCGTATGTGCTCGCCAGTAGTTCTTTCCCTATTTGTGCATACCTTATCTCTGCGCCTGTCAAGGCTCTGGACGCATAAGCGACGGGTTGCCATGTGTCGTCATGCTGTTGCAGAAGAACTGCTCCCAGGCCAAACTGTGACGCGTCTGCAGAAATCCTTGTGCTTTTCTCTGGATCATAGAACCTGAGCACTGGCTCTTCTGTGATTGTCTTCTTTAGGTTTTTGAAGCAGTTTTCCTGTTCATGGGACCATTCCCATACAGTTTTCTGTTCCAAAAGACATCTGAGTGGAGCGGACTGTGCTGACAGTTGAGGTATGAACTTTGTACGGTAGGTGATCATGCCCATGAAGCGTCTCAAATAGTCCTTGTTCTTCGGGCGCTCCATGTTGTTGATGGCTGATGTTTTCCTCGGGTCTGGTTTGACTCCGTCCTCTGAAAGTACGTCTCCCACAAAGGTAAGTGTTTTCACACCAAACTCGCATTTGTCCTTGTTTAGTTTTAGGTTGACGTTCCGTGTCAGGTCCAGCACTTGTCTCACTCTCGCATCGTGTTCTTCTTTTGTGGACCCCCAGATGATGATGTCATCCGTCATAGTCTCCAGTCCTGGAATGTGCTCGAAGATCATATGGATTGTCTTTTCACATTAGTGCTGAGTGCTAGTGCTGAGAGAATCCCATATGGTAGACAAAGAAACCTCAGGTGTGTTGAATGTGCATAGCCTTGAGCTTGTATCATCTAGCTTCATTTGCCAGAATCCTGATGAGGCATCAAGCTTACTGACATTATCTCTTCTCTGGTTGGCAACTTGAAATGCTCTCTCTTGATTGCTTTGTTGAGATCTCTCGGGTCTAGACATATCCTGAGATCGCCGTTCTTTTTCACCACAATAACCAGTGAGCTTCCCCCGTCTGTATGTTCATCCATTTTTGTGATGACGTCCATCTTTTCCATGCGTCGTTACAGTTGTTACATGATTTGCCATGTGCAGGGAATTTTTTTGGCTTGTGGATAAATCCACATTTTCCACATGAAGTGTTTTGATTTCTCTCTTTTGCTTGTTTTTGTTTTGTAAGGCGTTGTGTGTGTGTTGCTCCTCTCTTTTTATTGCATACACCGATGTCTCATCCCTGCACAGCTCTTTAGCTTGTGCTCTGGCGGTTTCAGCTGCTCGACACATATTCACTGCTTTATCCACAGTTAAATCTTGCTCACGCAGCAATCTCTCATTGAGTCCATTATCAAGTATGCCACAGACTATCCTGTCTTTCACTAGTGAGTCTTTCAGATTTTCAAATTCACAAGTTTTTCTCAGTGTGTTCAGCTCAGCCAAATACGGTTCCAAACTGACTCCCTGTTTCTGATCATGAGAGAAAAACTTGTATCTCTCAAACATGACGTTCTGGCTTGGTACAAAGTACTCCTCAAATTTAGCCATTAGCACAGTCAATGTTAAGGAAGCTTTCAATTTGTCATCATCTCCCCCTGCACCACTGGCTGCTAGGTAGATATTGAATCTCTGCTTGAAACGTTTCCAATTGTCAGCTAAATTGCCTATTAACTGCATAGGAGTAGGATGACTAAGCCTATCCATGACGGAGAACAGGAACAGTGTCAATTTCTCTTACGTATGTTGCTCATCAACTTGCTCGTCAACAGATTCCAATGCAGCCTCACTCTCGCTGCTGTCACTCTCGCTGCTGTCACTCTCGCTGCTGTCACTCTCGCTGCTGTCACTCTCGCTGCTGTCACTCTCGCTGCTGCGGCTCGTTGCCCTCGCTCTTGCAAGCTGGCATCTTCGACTTCTCACGTCACTTGACTTGTGGTAGAATGTTCCATTTTACTCCTTTCTCATCTCTGTCTCGTCATATCGACTACCAGTCTTACACCATGTTATGTTTGTTCCTTATATAATGACAAACTGGGGCGTAGGTTTAAATAACATATACATATACTCCTTTTAAATAACATATACTTCAACTAGAAAACTCCATGTTTAGCCATGCAAGGCATTCTTCAACCCCCCGCATAGCCTACTGGGTAACGTAGTCTAATTGTTATTAACACATAACAACACACCAGGGAGTGGCAATCTCCCTAAGTAACATTTTGGGTTTACATGTACCCTCTGACCCTCGTATTGGAAGCCGTTGTTTCCGAGTGGCAGCAGAGCCTTTGTTCCACATCCAAATCGGCTTACCAGGATTGGAAAATGCTGAACTGGGTAGGGTGATACCACAGCTTGACAATGTGGAAAGTATGTGAGGAATGCTGCTTTACACTACAGGCATGGCTCACCTGATGCATGTGTAAGATAGTTGACGGGGCGAAGTGACAGGATACATAAAGAGGCTTAGAGGCCTTTATCAGTAGTGGAGCTGTAAAATGAGAAGGGATGTGTTGTTAAAGTGGAGTGTCGGTTTAGAGACACCGGATATGATTTGTACTTGGATTATTATAGACTGATGGGCTCATTATTATAGACTGATGGGCTCATTTTACATGACATTTTTGTCATTTAGCAGACGCTCTTATCCAGATGTCTTTAGAGGGAGAGATTGTGGATGTAGTGAAGTTGAATGATGGAGGCTGAGAGAGACAGTATATTTGATCCATCATCAAGGAGCAGATCGAGGTCCATGTTGAGGATGTAATTAATGTGACACATGGAGGTTGAGAGAGAGAATGCTGAGGTCTAGATAGGCCGATGACGTCTGTGGAGTCTGACGTGTGGGCTTGATGTTTACTGGGCTGATGGAGGCCTAGGCTGTGGAGAGCGGCTTGATTATGCACCATGAAGGGCACACAGCGCCTGGGGGAAAGTCACGCAGACTCCTGCCCACCCCTATGTCCACCATGATCCGATCCCAACCGGTATGAGCTGAGTGGCTCACTCAATCAGGGCCTGCAGTCAGACGACCCACATACACAGACACGATGTGTGTGCCATCCATTCATTCACCCATTCATACACTGATACTAAGGCCTCTGCTGTGTACTGTACCAAGCCTTGCACTCATATCTGCTTACAGTAAGACTCAAAGTCAAATCAAATCAAATGTATTTGTCACATACACATGGTTAGCAGATGTTAATGCGAGTGTAGTGAAATGCTTGTGCTTCTAGTTCTGACAATGCAGTAATAACCAACGAGTAATCTAACCTAACAATTCCAAAACTACTACCTTAAACACTTTTATTTTATTTTTCATTTATTTCACCTTTATTTAACCAGGTAGGTGAGTTGAGAACAAGTTCTCCTTTACAACTACGACCTGGCCAAGATAAAGCATAGCAGTGTGAACAGACAACACAGAGTGTAAAGGGATAAAGAATATGTACATAAAGATATATGAATGAGTGATGGTACAGAACGGCATAGGGGTTAGAGCGGGGCGGCAGCGTAGCCTAGTGGTTAGAGCGTTGGACTAGTAACCGGAAGGTTGCAAGTTCAAACCCCCGAGCTGACAAGGTACAAATCTGTCGTTCTGCCCCTGAACAGGCAGTTAACCCACTGTTCCCAGGCCGTCATTGAAAATAAGAATGTGTTCTTAACTGACTTGCCTGGTTAAATAAAGGTAAAAAAAAAAAATAAAAAAAAAATAGGCAGTAGATGGTATCGAGTACATGCCTCTTACGTCACAACTTAGAGTAGTAAAGTGACAATGCGTTCAAGGACAGTTTCAATAACAATCCATCTTGCTGTAGGCCCAATAACTGACGTCAGCTAGAACTGCCGAGTCAATGCTTCAACAAGGAAATCCTCTAATTACTGGAAATGTCATTAATTCATCTTCATTTACCAAGCAGAAAACTGACAACTCACCCCCTACCAGACACTGGACCAACACCAACATCAGCTATGAACTGATTTAGCATCATAAGAAAGGCAGGGATCAGCTATTTCATATGTGGTCAATTTCACACTCTTGTGCATATACCCTGCCTCTAGTCTTTTCTAGGAAAATTGTGTCATTTGTTATCGTTATCAAGGTCGATACTAAAACTGAACTTGACCATAGTTAATCTGTTATCAGTCGCCCAGGTTTGCAGTTTGAAGCACTTCACTGCTCTGCCTCTGTTCCTCATGCAGTCCTTTTGTAAATCCGTGTTCCAAGCTACTCGTTCTGGTGCTCTGTAATTATAGGCCCCTTTCATAAGCCTCTTCAGATACTCTGTGGCTTTCTTTCTCTTACTGACCCGGGATTTGGTGTGTACTTTTCTACTATGTTTTGGGGGTGGAGGGGTATGTGTGTATAAGTGTGGGTGACTGTGTGGGTGACTGTGTGGGTGCGTGCATTTGATAATATAATATAATAATAATAATAATAATAATATATGCTATTTAGCAGGCGCTTTTATCCAAAGCTCTGCACCTGTGATCTGAGGACACTGTGTTTCATCAAGGGAACATATGGAGAGGGAGGAAATAGAGATGGACAGGGAGGGATTAAATAGTATGATAAATATTCATATACAACAGCATGAGGAATGATAATCTGTTTTGCACAAATCTAAACATGGTCAATAAATCTGTAATCCCTGTTCGTCACATGAGCTCTGGCTTTGATAAATGACTGATGTGATGGAGGGTTTTTTTAATCAAACATTTTTCTATTTTTAAGGCTAAATAGACCCAGAAAAAAACTATAACTAAAGAAACATTATTATTTATTTCAGTTGACTAAGATGAGGAGAGAGAAAATGTGTTCAGCAGTGGGAAGGACGGGTCACACCAGGCAAACACGGCCTACATCAGCTGGTAAGCTGCGGTTGAGCAATCGATTAGTGTGGGCAGAGCAGCAGACAGGCTGAGCCTGTGCATGTGACTCTTGCTTCACCTAACTATCTCACCACCAGCTTTCTAGTTAGCTACCATTTGCCTGGTTAAAAAACACATGCTGCTTTACAAAATTAAAAACAATAGCAGCACTGATTTTAATAATAAAACAACAGTCTAGCTATGTTTATCTCTCCCTTGAGTCGGCTATAGAAAAGCAGGCTGTCTTTGAATATGTAATCTTATACAACCCTCACGCTTTTCCCACTGCATTTCATATACATATTCTGTTGCCAACGTATGCCAAGTCTCCCTAAAGCTTGGTCGCAAATTGCTCTTCCAAATGGACAATGACCCCAAGCATACTTCCAAAGTTGTGGCAAAATGACTTAAGGACACCAAAGTCAAGGTATTGGAGTGGTCATCACAAAGCCCTGACCTCAATCCTATAGGACATTTGTGGGCAGAACTGAAAAAGCGTGTGCGAGCAAGGAGGCCTACAAACCTGACTCAGTTACACAAGCTCTGTCAGGAGGAATGGGCCAAAAGTCACCCAACTTATTGTGGGAAGCTTGTGGAAGGCTCCCCAAAACCTTTGACCCAAGTTAAACAATTTAAAGACAATGCTACCAAATACGAATTAAGTGTATGTAACCTTCTGACCCACTAGGAATGTGATGAAAGAAATAAAAGCTGAAATAATGTTAATGTTAATAATGTTTTCGTCATTTTGACAATGACTAGATTACATCATTATTCAAATGACAAAAATGTGACTAAGACTTAACGATATTTTAGTCAAAATTACTAAGACTAGACAACAAAAAAAATGTAAGTGCCAAAATTAACACCGACGAGATGTGGATTAGAGCAATGTGTGTGTGTGTGTGTGTGTGTGTGTGTTACGTGCTCCACTTTCCACATTTTGGGGGATTTTCAGGTTGCCATAGTAACTGAATCAGTTCTGTAACAGAGACAAGTCTCCATGGCAACAGCACCAGTAGGCATGGAGAGGTTGGCGTGTTCCAGTTAACCAAACAGTTCAGCATTTTTAGGAAAGACCTCAAAAAAGGACAGAACAGAAAAGAGCTGAGATTTCACTTCAGTTGCAGCAGAACTTCAATTCCAGTGCACACAAATCTGTTCAAATCTCATGCCATCCTTCTCGTGGGTATTATTTTCTCAAAGCTTTTCTTTACAGATGATGGTCTTGCTCTTGCCTTGATCACACTACAACAGTAACACTTTGCCTCACAGTTGGGCTGAACTCGATAAACTGCCTCTTGGACTAACTACTATATTATACTGTCCCGATTGGCCAGAAACTTTGACTTGTCACAATCTCACCTGCAGTTCATTAGGTTTTAAGAGCTTTATCAGGCTCTAATGAGGATAGTCATTGTATTAGGCCATTCATCATGTAGGCTACTGATAACACTAATAATGCTGTCTGCTAAGACCTACTGGCGCCAAAGTTCTGTAACACTGTAAAGTCCATGGAGAATAAGAGCATCTCCTCCCAGCTGCCCACTGCACTGAGGCTAGGAAACACTGTCACCACAGTCACCACTATAATTGAGAAGTTCAATAAGCATTTTTCTACGGCTGGCCATGCTTTCCACCTGGCTACCCCTACCTCGGTCAACTGCCCTGCACTCCCCACAGCAACTCACCCAAGCCTCCCCGATTTCTCATTCACCAAAATCCAGATAGCTGATGTTCTGAAAGAGCTGCAAAATCTGGACCCCTACAAATCAGTCGGGCTAGACAATCTGGACCCTCTCTTTCTAAGATTATCTGCCGAAATTGTTGCAACCCCTATCACTAGCCTGTTCAACCTCTCTTTCGTATCGTCTGAGATTCCCAAAGATTGGAAAGCTGCCGTGATCATCCCCTTCTTCAAAGGGGGAGACACTCTAGACCCAAACTGCTACAGACCTATATCTATCCTACCCTGCCTTTCCACGGTCTTCGAAAGCCAAGTTAACAAACAGATTTCCGACCCTTTCGAATCCCACCGTATCTTCTCCACTATGCAATCTGGTTTCAGAGCTGGTCACGGGTGCACCTCAGCCACGCTCAAGGTCCTAAATGATATGATAACCGCCATCGATAAGAGACATTACTGTGCAACCGTATTCATCGACCTGGCCAAGGCATTCGACTCTGTCAATCACCACATTCTTATAGGCAGACTCAACAGCCTTGGTTTCTCAAATGATTGCATCATCTGGTTTACCAACTACTTCTCTGACAGAGTTCAGTGTGTCAAATCGGAAGGCCTGTTGTCCGGACCTCTGGCAGTCTCTATGGGGGTGCCACAGGGTTCAATTCTTGATTCAATGATGTCGCTCTTGCTGCTGGTGATTCTCTGATCCACATCTATGCAGACGACACCATTCTGTATACTTCTGGCCCTTCGTTGGACACTGTGTTAACTAACCTCCAGACGAGCTTCAATGCCATACAACACTCCTTCCGTGGCCTCCAACTGCTCTTAAATGCAAGTAAAACTAAATGCATGCTGCCCGATCACTGCCCGCACCTGCCCGCCCGTCTGACTTAGAATATGTGGATAACTACAAATACCTAGGTGTCTGGTTAGACTGTAAACTCTCCTTCCAAACTCATATTAAACATCTCCAATCCAAAATTAAATCTAAAATCGTCCTCCTATTTCGCAACAAAGCATCCTTCACTCATGCTGCCAAACATACCCACATAAAACTGACCATCCTGGCGCTCCAGCTCCAGCAGGTATATCTCACTGGTCACCCCCAAAGCCAATTCATCATTTTGCCACCTTTCCTTTCAGTTCTCTGTTGCCAATGACTGGAACGAACTGCAAAAATCACCGAAGCTGGAGACTCATATCTCCCTTACTAGCTTTAAGCACCAGCTGTCAGAGCAGCTCACAGATCACTGCACCTGTACATAGCCAATCTGTACACAACCCATCCGAATACCTCACCCCCATACTGTATTTATTTATTTATCTTGCTCCTTTGCACTCCAGTATCTCTACTTGCTCTACATCTTCTGCACATCTACCCTTCCAGTGTTGAATTGCTATTTTGTCATTACTTCGCCACCATGGCCTATTTATTGCCTTAACTCCCTTATCTTACCTCATTTGCACTCACTATATATATCTTTTTTTTATTTTTTTTCCTACTGTATTATTGACTGTATGTTTTGTTTATTCCATGTGTATTTTGGCTAAAGCTGCTGGTGTAAGCGATGTACAGTGTCATTATTTAACGTGGTACATGGTTTAACATCCTGCTGTTTGCTTTAAATGATCAACCACAACTAACCTTGATTGTATTGATTTGTAAGAGGCTAATGAAATACACAATGGGACATGGACTGTCTGTCTGTGTGTTGAGTGCCAGAGAATTGGGTATATCGTAGGTAACAGGATCGAAGGTCCTGTAGATTCTTGTCTGGGCTGATGTCCATTCAACACAGGCCGCCTTTTATCGTCTATCATCATTACCATTCAGACTTGTACCATCAGCATTGTGTTTTGTTTGTGTGATTGTGTTCAAGTCAGGGGAACCAGGCCCTGCCACCCACTGGGCAGCCAGCCCTGCCAGGCCCACTCAATCACAGCAAAACCACACAAAAAAAAACATTACTATTACAAAAATACCAACATGGAATAGACGTTGAATTGAGGTCTGTGCCCAGTGGGTGTGCTGTGCTCGTCGTAAACTATGAATGCGCTTTTGAACGAGCTGTAGAAACAGAACTTTCAGCAAAGTGACCTTTAAGCACTGGCAAGACGTGACACACAGAGTACAAAGGCCATGCACACGTGAAATAGCACATCACAAAGAAAGCACCACGTACTGCGCAGGTCTGCCTGCATCAGAATTGTTGATGTCATCAGTGCGAACCATGGAGGTACCTATAGCTGAGAGACAACCAAAGGTGTTGTGTTGGAAATTGGAAGACAGGAGCACTGTGCTGTATCTGAACAGGTGCTTATATTACCTTAGAATGGGTCCAATGGGCCCTGGATATCAGCTGAGATCTGGCCGGCTATGATCACTGCGTGAATGGGGGTGTTCTTTACAGCTCAAGAACACCTGTCCTCTGCCCCTATTGCCCCTGGTCCACTTCAATATTAGGGCACTTTTGTCTTATGACTTTGCCTCATCACATACACCTGACCATCAAAACCCCCACCATGATACATATAACAACCAAATAGACCGCTGATTGATTCTAAAACAGTGAAGGTTAGTAAGATGACCCTCCAATTATTGATAGACAATACCAGATATCAGGGCTGAATTTATATTTTATTTGGAGTATATTGATGCATTTGTCATTGTGTTTTGATAATGAATTACTTATCAAGGACAATGCTAAAGTAATATTTCACCTGAACGAGGTAACCTGTGGCGGTTGTAAAAATATGCGATGACCCAATTTATTCCTTCAGATTGCAACATTTACTTGTTTATATGTTTGTTCATATTAACAAAGGATTTATAGTGAAATATGAGAGAGAGAGAGAGAGAGAGAGAGAGAGAGAGAGAGAGAGAGAGAGAGAGAGAGAGAGAGAGAGAGAGAGAGAGAGAGAGAGAGAGAGAGAGAGAGAGAGAGAGAGAGAATGAATGCACTTGACTTCTGGCAGTCGCTGTGGTTGATGCTTGCATAAGACTGAAGGTCAGACATAAGCGCTGACTGCAGTTTTCCCTGTTCTGCAGCACTCAGAGTGAAGGGTCAAAGGTTGATCTGATAGGGATGTACACGATGAGCTCTTTTCTACTGGTACGGAACACAGTATCTCATTTAGATAGGTACACAATGATCTCTGTTCTACTGGTACGGAACACAGTATCTCCTTTAGAGAACTGAGGTAGCCCAAAAATAACTTTATAACACCTACAGTATAACACAATATATCTACTGAAAACACACCATCACACTTTATATTACAATATTTTCATTCTTTATCTTTCTCATACACACATACACAATCTAACATTTACATAATTCACTATAAAAAGCCAATACATGTACTGTATTCACTTTGAACCCTTAACAGGGCCCATGCCCAACTCTCTGACGGGCCCTTTGTTCACAAGCTCTTTGATTTCTTCCTACTTCCTGAAGGAAAATGTTCACATTTACCTGGTGCCTTTTGAAAGAAAGTGTTCACACACACACCCTTTCATATGGTGACCAATTGTGGTTACCGCTATGTGGAATCAATTAGCAATCATGTATCATACATGTAGTTTAGATGTTTACACTTTACAAACACATTTCATTTCTGTATTTTTTTGTACCTTTATTTAACTAGGCAACTCAGTTAAGAACAAATTCTTATTTATTATGAAGGCCTACCAAACACCTACAAGAGAGACACCACAACACTTCATAAAACTAAGACAACAAGATAGCATGGCAGCAACACATGACAACAAGGCATGGTAGCAACACCACATGACAACAACATGGTGCAACACAACATGGCAGCAGCACAACGTCACGCCTGCTCCCGCTTCCCCTCTCTGGGGCTCGAGGGCACCAGACTGCCCTTCATTACACACACCTGTCACCATCATTACACTCATCAGCGATCATTGGACTCACCTGGACTCCTTAACTTTGTTGATTGCCCATTTATATCTGTCTGCTCCTCAGTTTGTTCCCTGTGTCAACATTGACGTCGTTACGTTTTGCCCTGTCCAGACGCTGTCCTTATTTGTTTCTTGTCTATTATCCATTAAATGTTCACTCCCTGTACTTGCTTCTCATCTCCCAGTGTCAGTCCTTACAGAATGCTGACACCACTATTTGAAGCATCGGGGAGTTCTTGTTTTTTGTTTTTGTTGGTGACGTCAGGTCCTGGTGCCACCGCCGATGGAACCGGGGTTGTCTCAGCTGGCTCGTCGGACTTCCATGCCGTAGCTGGCTCGAGAGGTTTCCTTGCCTCAGTTGGCTCGGCAGGCTCCCATCCCACGTCATGCCTCAGCTGGCTTGTCGGGCTCCTGCGCCTTAGCCGGCTCATCAAGCTCCCACGCCTCGGCCGGATCGTCGGGCTCCCACGCCTCGGCCGGCTCGTCGGGCTCCCACGCCTCGGCCGGCTCGTCGGGCTCCCACGCCTCAGCCGGCTCGTCGGGCTCCCACGCCTCAGCCGGCTCGTCGGGCTTCTACGCCTCAGCCGGCTAGTCCAACGCCATGCCTCAGCCAGCCCATCAGGCTCGCCCAGGTGGGCTCCCGCTTCCCCTCTCTGCCCTTCATTACGCACACCTGTCACCATCATTACATGCATCAGCGCTCATTGGACTTACCTAGACTCCTTTACTTTGTTAAATAACCCTTTCTTTGAAAAAAAGGACGAAAAAGGTTCTAGGTAAAACCCTTTGCCTTACAAAGAAAAAACAGTTATTGATAGAACCTTATCACTCCGTAAAGAACCCTTTTGGAACCCTTTTTTCTAAGGGTGTAGAACTGTACCATAACTAGACTGCTAGGTTCCAACACACACCATGCATTTGAACTATTCACAACTTTCTCATTAAAGCCCCAATCAGCATAGCTGCCCTTGACTGCCACTTACCCAATGCTTATGGCTTTGATGGATGTGTGTTTAAAGAGGGGGACAACAGAGAGAGGGAGGCAGATGGCAGGGAACTGTTGTGTCTAATGAAGTCCGGGCCATCGTCATTGACCATGTGGAAAACAGAGGCCTTACCATGGCAGAGGCTGCCAGATTAATTCACCCCAATCTGAAAAGATCAACTGTCAATTCCACCATGAGAACATTTCGGCAAGAAAACCGGTAAGTCTGCATTATGCTTTACCATTATATTGACAGTAAATTACATATTGTAATGCATGTACATTCACAAAACATGTTACAGTGTTCTTACAGTATTATCTATTGACTGTGTACTCAGTTCTACCCTTAGAATTGACAGAAGACCCCTTGGTGGTGGCCATGGCCGTGTGCTGACCGACCAGCAGGAGTGGAAATGGTGAGGGCCAGGAATGACATGCGGCTGTCCGAAATAAAGCACGCCATTGAGGAGAACAATGACACCTTTGTCAATGTGGCATCCATCAGCCTACCAACAATCGCCCGCCAGGTATCTCTGAAACACATTTACCTGGTGCCTTTTGAGAGAAACAACAAAGGAGTAAAACAACTGCGGGCCGAGTATGTTCAGATACAGCACTGTATACTGTATTACTGTTACTATTTGATACAAATGCTAATTCACAATATCATATTGGAATTATACTGTAAAATAACTAACCAAAATATATTTTTAGAGGGTGCTGGTGTTTGATGCTGCTGTGAACCATCACAAGTATATCTTTGTAAAGAAGCGCTATTCAACCTGGCCAAAACGCGGCACCGTGGGTGGAACCTTATCGGCCAATGGGTAACCGTCCAAGTGCCTTGACAACTTAGGAAAACATCTCCATGTGCGCAGCTATCTCTGAAGATGGTGTGGTAGAACATAGGCCATTAGTTGGATCCTACAATGTTGCACACCTCATTGTGTTTCTCAATTAAATTGAGCAAGGTGTCAAGGTGAAAAGGTCACCTATGTCATTGTGTGGTACTAAGTTAGGTTCCACCATGTAGAGGTGGTTTCGGGCCCATCCCCGTTTCGTGACCCGATACTCTCCTTTTTTCAGCACTATTGTTTTTCAGCTTAGAGGTGGAAGGTGTACGATTGCCATTCGTGCCACCCTCCTTCTGGCCATGGATGAGGCATGTGACGACATTATTGCAGACCCATGTCAAGCTTGGATTCGCAATGCCAAAAGTTTTTTTCACATGAACAATGAGGACATTCACTGTGATGTAGATGACCATTTTTGGCTAAATCCTCAAGACAGGCTTGATGCAAATTAATGCATGCTAAATGTGGTGTTTTATTTTCATGAATATAATTTGTTTCATTTCTTACATTTGCTTACAGACAGTACACCAATGTCGCAATTATATATATGAATAATATGTTTTGTTGCATGAATGATTGTAGAGGATGTCTTCATTGATCCCACCTTTAATTACACATTGGATAGATATTATGGAAATGCATTTTCTGTACATTTTGTTGGGTTATGTAAGTGTATTGCCTAATGTGAAAACTGTGTAATCTACTGTAATTGACAGTACTGTAGCATATTACTTTCAGCACTTCTAGGGGCGATATGAAACACATATTGCACTTTTTTGCTATTAGATTAACTGGTAATTAAAACAAATCAATTGAAAAGATATCGTTGCGTTGTGTTTTGGTGATTAAACCAATGTTTTCATTATATTTCACAATAAACTTATATGTTGAATCAATGGTTGTGTGGTGATAGATGTTTACAGTACAAATGACAGCACAATGATGGGTTTTGACTGAAAGATTGGCTCCGTTACAAATGTGACCGGTTTAGAGTTTTGCACTAAGAGTTGTGAAAATGTACTACATACACTACATACACTACATGACAACAGCTAACAGCTAACAGCTAGCCAACGTCACCACACGTCTACTGATTCGAATTCAATCACCGGTCAGGTAGTATCACATTTTCATTTCATTTCATTACAGTACAACGGTTTGATTTGTTTGATCGTAGCTAGCTATATAGCTAGCTACATAGCCGTCTTTGTTTCAAAGATAATTGTGTAGTCTAGAGCGATTTCCTAGGTTAGCTAGCCAGCTATTGTCGTTCTTTTAACGCAACGTAACGTAAACAACACTGCTAGCTAGCCAGCTAGCCCCGAATAGTAGCACTGTAGAAACTATTACACTCAACGGAACGACTTGATTAGTTGTCAACAACGCAGCTACTGCCAGCTAGCCTACTTTAGCAGTACTGTATCATTTTAATCATTTTAGTCAATCAGATTCTTGCTACGTAAGCTTAACTTTCTGAACATTCGAGACGTGTAGTCCACTTGTCATTCCAATCTCCTTGCATTAGCGTAGCCTTTTCTGTAGCCTGTCAACTATGTGTCTGTCTATCCCTGTTCTCTCCTCTCTGCACAGACCATACAAACGCTCCACACCGCGTGGCCGCGACCACCCTAATCTGGTGGTCCCAGCGCGTACGACCCACGTGGAGTTCCAGGTCTCCGGTAGCCTCTGGAACTGCCGATCTGCGCCAACAAGGCAGAGTTCATCTCAGCCTATGCCTCCTCCAGTCCCTTGACTTCTTGGCACTGACGGAAACATGGATCACCACAGATAACACTGCTACTCCTACTGCTCTCTCCTCGTCCGCCCACGTGTTCTCGCACACCCCGAGAGCTTCTGGTCAGCGGGGTGGTGGCACCGGATCCTCATCTCTCCCAAGTGGTCTTTCTCTCTCTCCCTTACCCATCTGTCTATCGCCTCCTTTGAATTCCATGCTGTCACAGTTACCAGCCCTTTCAAGCTTAACATCCTTATCATTTATCGCCCTCCAGGTTCCCTCGGAGAGTTCATCAATGAGCTTGATGCCTTGATAAGCTCCTTTCCTGAGGACGGCTCACCTCTCACAGTTCTGGGCGACTTTAACCTCCCCACGTCTACCTTTGACTCATTCCTCTCTGCCTCCTTCTTTCCACTCCTCTCCTCTTTTGACCTCACCCTCTCACCTTCCCCCTACTCACAAGGCAGGCAATACGCTTGACCTCATCTTTACTAGATGCTGTTCTT
The DNA here is from genome assembly GCF_023373465.1 of Oncorhynchus keta. Lineage (NCBI taxonomy): Eukaryota > Metazoa > Chordata > Actinopteri > Salmoniformes > Salmonidae > Oncorhynchus > Oncorhynchus keta. Next base: position 35,299,797 of record NC_068430.1, on the reverse strand, counting down.
CCACTAACCTCATTGCAACTCCTCCAAGTCTCCGACCACTACCTTGTATCCTTTTCCCTCTCGCTCTCATCCAACACTTCCCACACTGCCCCTATTTCGGATGGTATCGCGCCGTCCCAACCTTCGCTCTCTCTCCCCCGCTACTCTCTCCTCTTCCATCCTATCATCTCTTCCCTCTGCTCAAACTTTCTCCAACCTATCTCCTGATTCTGCCTCCTCAACCCTCCTCTCCTCCCTTACTGCATCCTTTGACTCTCTATGTCCCCTATCCTCCAGGCCGGCTCGGTCCTCCCCTCCCGCTCCGTGGCTCGACGACTCATTGCGAGCTCACAGAACAGGGCTCCGGGCAGCCGAGCGGAAATGGAGGAAAACTATGCGGACCTGGCATCCTTTCACTCCCTCCTCTCTACATTTTCCTCCTCTGTCTCTGCTGCTAAAGCCACTTTCTACCATTCTAAATTCCAAGCATCTGCCTCTAACCCTAGGAAGCTCTTTGCCACCTTCTCCTCCCTCCTGAATCCTCCCCCTCCTCCCTCTCTGCAGATGACTTCGTCAACCATTTTGAAAAGAAGGTCGACGACATCCGATCCTCGTTTGCTAAGTCAAACGACACCGCTGGTTCTGCTCACACTGCCCTACCCTATGCTCTGACCTCTTTCTCCCTCTCTCCAGATGAAATCTCGCGTCTTGTGACGGCCGGCCGCCCAACAACCTGCCCGCTTGACCCTATCCCCTCCTCTCTTCTCCAGACCATTTCCGGAGACCTTCTCCCTTACCTCACCTCGCTCATCAACTCATCCCTGACCGCTGGCTACGTCCCTCCCGTCTTCAAGAGAGCGAGAGTTGCACCCTTCTGAAAAAACCTACACTCGATCCCTCCGATGTCAACAACTACAGACCAGTATCCCTTCTCTCTTTTCTCTCCAAAACTCTTGAGCGTGCCGTCCTTGGCCAGCTCTACCGCTATCTCTCTCAGAATGACCTTCTTGATCCAAATCAGTCAGGTTTCAAGACTAGTCATTCAACTGAGACTGCTCTTCTCTGTATCACGGAGGCGCTCCGCACTGCTAAAGCTAACTCTCTCCCTCTGCTCTCATCCTTCTAGACCTATCGGCTGCCTTCGATACTGTGAACCATCAGATCCTCCTCTCCACCCTCTCCGAGTTGGGCATCTCCGGCGCGGCCCACGCTTGGATTGCGTCCTACCTGACAGGTCGCTCCTACCAGGTGGCGTGGCGAGAATCTGTCTCCTCACCACGCGCTTGGTGTCCCCCAGGGCTCTGTTCTAGGCCCTCTCTTATTCTCGCTATACACCAAGTCACTTGGCTCTGTCATAACCTCACATGGTCTCTCCTATCATTGCTATGCAGACGACACACAATTAATCTTCTCCTTTCCCCCTTCTGATGACCAGGTGGCAAATCGCATCTCTGCATGTCTGGCAGACATATCAGTGTGGATGACGGATCACCACCTCAAGCTGAACCTCAGCAAGACGGAGCTCCTCTTCCTCCCGGGGAAGGACTGCCCGCTCCATGATCTCGCCATCACGGTTGACAACTCCATTGTGTCCTCCTCCCAGAGCGCTAAGAACCTTGGCGTGATCCTGGACAACACCCTGACGTTCTCAACTAACATCAAGGCGGTGTCCCGTTCCTGTAGGTTCATGCTCTACAACATCCGCAGAGTCACCCTGCCTCACACAGGAAGCGGCGCAGGTCCTAATCCAGGCACTTGTCATCTCCCGTCTTGATTACTGCAACTCGCTGTTGGCTGGGCTCCCTGCCTGTGCCATTAAACCCCTACAACTCATCCAGAACGCCGCAGCCCGTCTGGTGTTCAACCTTCCCAAGTTCTCTCACGTCACCCCGCTCCTCCGCTCTCCACTGGCTTCCAGTTGAAGCTCGCATCCGCTACAAGACCATGGTGCTTGCCTACGGAGCTGTGAGGGGAACGGCACCTCAGTACCTCCAGGCTCTGATCAGGCCCTACACCCAAACAAGGGCACTGCGTTCATCCACCTCTGGCCTGCTCGCCTCCCTACCACTGAGGAAGTACAGTTCCCGCTCAGCCCAGTCAAAACTGTTCGCTGCTCTGGCCCCCAATGGTGGAACAACTCCCTCACGACGCCAGGACAGCGGAGTCAATCACCACCTTCCGGAGACACCTGAAACCCCACCTCTTCAAGGAATACCTAGGATAGGGTAAGTAAGGGTAAGTAATCCTTCTCACCCCCCCAAAAAAAAAAGATTTAGATGCAAGTGGCTGTTCCACTGGATGTCATAAGGTGTATGCACCAATTTGTAAGTCGCTCTGGATAAGAGCGTCTGCTAAATGACTTAAATGTAATGTAAATGTAATGACCAAAAGTATGGGCATTAATATGGAGTTGGTCCCCCCCACCCTCCGTTTGCTGTAATAACAGCCTCCACTCTTCTGGGAAGGCTTTCCACTAGATGTTGGAACATTGCTGCGGTAACTTGCTTCCATTCAGCCAAAAGAGCATTAGTGATGTCAGGCACTGAACCATGAAAAACATCCCCAGACCATTATTCCTCCTCCATCAAATTTTATTGTTGGCGTGATGCATTCAGGCAGGTAGTGTTCTCCTGGAATCCGCCAAACCCAGATTAGTCCGTCACACTGCCAGATGGTGAAGTGTGATTGATCACTCCAGAGAACGTGTTTCCACTGCTAAAAAGATGAATAGGACAGGGCTCAAAAGAAGGATAGGACATGGATCAAAAGAAGGATAGGACAGCGCTAAAAAGAAGGATAGGACAGGGCTCAAAAGAAGGATAGAACAGGGCTCAAAAGAAGGATAGGACAGGGCTCAAAAGAAGGATAGGACAGGGCTCAAAAGAAGGATAGGACAGGGCTCAAAAGAAGGATAGGACATGGATCAAAAGAAGGATAGGACATGGATCAAAAGAAGGATAGGACAGGGCTCAAAAGAAGGATAGGACATGGATCAAAAGAAGGATAGGACAGCGCTAAAAAGAAGGATAGGACAGGGCTCAAAAGAAGGATAGAACAGGGCTCAAAAGAAGGATAGGACAGTGCTCAAAAGAAGGATAGGACAGTGCTCAAAAGAAGGATAGGACATGGATCAAAAGAAGGATAGGACATGGATCAAAAGAAGGATAGGACAGGGCTCAAAAGAAGGATAGGACAGGGCTCAAAAGAAGGATAGGACAGCGCTAAAAAGAAGGATAGGACAGGGCTCAAAAGAAGGATAGAACAGGGCTCAAAAGAAGGATAGGACAGGGCTCAAAAGAAGGATAGGACAGTGCTCAAAAGAAGGATAGGACAGTGCTAAAAAGATGAATAGGACAGGGCTCAAAAGAAGGATAGGACAGGGCTCAAAAGAAGGATAGGACAGGGCTCAAAAGAAGGATAGGACAGGGCTCAAAAGAAGGATAGGACAGGGCTCAAAAGAAGGATAGGACAGTGCTCAAAAGAAGGATAGGACAGTGCTCAAAAGAAGGATAGGACAGGGCTCAAAAGAAGGATAGGACAGGGCTCAAAAGAAGGATAGGACAGGGCTCAAAAGAAGGATAGGACAGTGCTCAAAAGAAGGATAGGACAGTGCTCAAAAGAAGGATAGGACAGCGCTAAAAAGAAGGATAGGACAGGGCTCAAAAGAAGGATAGGACAGGGCTCAAAATAAGGATAGGACAGGGCTCAGAATAAGGATAGGACAGGGCTCAAAATAAGGATAGGACAGGGCTCAGAATAAGGATAGGACAGGGCTCAAAATCCTCAAATGAATATAATACAACAAATGTTTTGTTTGAATCAGTGATGTTACACATGCACTACTCTTTATTGCAGCAGCCAACTGTTTGACTATCTGTGCCTTTATATAAATAACACAGACAGAACTGGAGGGGTTGGGGGAGCTGTCTTTCTCCAGTTTTGTGTGCGTAATCTGGAATAATCTGGATTAAGACTGTGGGCTGGACAGCAGTACTGAAGCACTGTGTTTAATGCAGCTGGGTTATGTTGTTGCTGCATCTACAGTATAACACCACAGACAGTAAATGGTATAGAGATACTGCTGACGTTCCCAGGTTAAGTGGGTGTGATACTCATAAATTTAACCTGAGCCACAATAGTACAGGTCAGAACACAGGCCCTGAGCCTTTCTGAGGAATGAAGAAGACATGTCTCTACAGTAATTGTGTTACGATGTGGTGTTATGGGCTACTGTTCTGGACAATTGAGCTAAAAGGTCATTCAAAATGTTTATAGAGTTTTGCATAGCTATAGATGCTGTGTATAGATTTGGTACAATGTGTTCAGAGATTAATGAACTGTTTCATGTTTGTGAGTGAGTGGATGAGTGGAGGCAAAGAGAGGATATTGGAGGTAGTGGAGTGAGCTCTCCATTGCTGTACTGAATACAGTAACCGCATGGTGGAGAGAGGGACTTTCTGCTCTGTGAGTGAGTCACATTGTGGTTCTCTCCTCTGCTCGACTGGACAATATGTCTTTAAATGGCACACCCACAGTATCTCCAGTCAGTGCTTAAGTGAACCTCTTAGCAACTCAGCTACGTGTGTGTAAGTAAGAGAGGTGGATGTTGTAGGTATTTAAGTGTAGTTTCCTGCAAATTACACAACGCCTGAGGTTGTGAGTGGCAACGAACACTATGGTGATGTTATTATTGGTTTGTGAGAGTAATTGTCAATGAGACACACAATGATTAAAAAAATCCCACTGAGTGATGTCATTTACACCCAGTAAAATGTGCAGCTATTTTCTGTTATGTTTTATGAAATTGTATTCTGTTTTTCTGTTTTCTGTCAGGTGCGCTGTGTTGTAAGACATCTTTTAAATGTTTTGTTGTGTTAGACCACGTCTTTTGTTGTGATAACTACTATTATCAGATAGCCGTGTTTACTACACTGTTAGCCATGTTTGTAATTTTATCAGTAACTTACTGTATTTATCAACAGTATGATACTGTTTACAGTAGATACAGACAGCAGGGTCCAGATGCTACAGGCAGGCCACTGGCAGGGCCAACCAATCATAGAGCAGCAAACCTTGTGAAGATGTCAGTACACACAATTCACTACAGCGGCCTACCATTCCTCCAGTACTGTACAGTACACAGTCAATCAGAGAAGTCTCTGTCTGTCAGTCTGCAAGCAAACGTAATAACCCAAGTCAAGTAAAGAACAGACACCATTTTTGTAAAAATAAATATTTAACTAGGCAAGTTAGTTCAGAACAAAAATTCCTATTTACAATGACGGCCTACCAGAAGGTCAAAGGCCTCCTGCGGTGACGGGGGCTGGGATTTATATTATTTTATATATATACAGTTGAAGTTGTAAATTTACATACACTTAGGTTGGAGTCATTAAAACTCATTTTTCAACCACTCCACAAATGTCTTGTTATCAACTATAGTTTTGGCAAGTCGGTTAGGACATCTACTGTGTGCATGACACAAGTAATTTTTCCAACAATTGTTCACAAACAGATTATTTCACTTATAATTCACTGAATCACAATTCCAGTGGGTCAGACGTTTACATACACTAAATTGACTGTGCCTTTAAAGAGCTTGGAAAATTATGTATTTGGCTAAGGTGTATGTAAACTTCCGACTTCAACTGTATATAGGACAAACACATCACGACAAGAGAGACACCACAACACTACTTAAAGAGAGAACTTAGACAACATTATAGCATGGCCGCAACACATGAAAACACAGCATGGTAGCAAAACAACATGGCAGCAGCAGAACATCGTAGCAGCACAAGACATGTTACAAACATTATTGGGCACAGACAACAGCACAGGGCAAGAAGGTAGCGACAACAATACATCACACAAAGCAACCATAACTGTCAGTAAGAGTGTCGATGATTTCATCGGATATGAGTAGACAGATATTGGAATACATGAGAGAAAGATGTTTGACCCAGCATCAAGAGGATATTACATTCCAGGGAGAGAAAGAGAGAGAAAAAAATTGAAAAGAGAGAAAGATGGAGAATAGAGTCAGAGACACCATCAGAGAGAGAGAGGGGGGGAGGGAAAGAGAGAAAATGAAAATATAGAAAGACGGGTAGAAGAAAGAGAGAGTTATCTGAGTAGTCATGTCCTGGGCTGTTTGATTGTTCTTGGTGTGTTCCAGCGAGCCAGCAGACAGACAGGAAACAAGAGGAAGAGGATAAGACAGCAGAGTAGAGAAGAGAGGAGTGACTCACTCTGCTCAGTCCTGTGGTTGTGGTGGTCTTGTGATTACTGCTCCCATTGCTTTCTTGCTCTCTCTCTCTCTCTCTCTCTCTCTCTCTCTCTCTCTCTCTCTCTCTCTCTCTCTCTCTCTCTCTCTCTCTCTCTCTCTCTCTGTCTCTCTGTCTCTCTCTCTCTCTCTCTCTCTCTCTCCCCTCTCGCTCTCTCTCTCACTCACACACATTGTTACTGTCTGTATCTACAGATTCTTTCTTCTGGTGAAGACACAGCATGGTGTGGTGTGCATGTGCGCGTGCATGCCTGCGTGCGTGCGTACCTACGTGTGAGCGAGCATGCGTGTGTCACACTCTGGTCTGTTTCAACTGTCTTTGTGCTTGTCTCCACCCCCCTCCAGGTGTTGCCCATTTCCCCCATTATCCCCAATGTATTTATACCTGTGCTCTCTGTTTGTCTGTAGCCAGTTTGTTTTGTTTATCAAACCTACCAGCGGGTTTCCCCTTGCTCCTGTCTTTTTCTAGTTCCTGTTTTCTAGCTTCCCCGGTTTTGACCATTCTACCTGCCCTGAGCCTGCCTGCCGTTCTGTACCTTGTCACACCACCCTGGATTATTGACCTCTGCATGCCCTGACCCCGAGACTGCCTGCCATTCTGTACCTTACGGACTCTGATCTGGATAACTGACCTCTACCTGCCCTTGACCTGTCTTTTTTCCTGCCCCCTGTTCTAGTAATAAACTTTTGTTACTTCGACACAGTCTGCATCTGGGACTTCTCCTGAAACGTGATAGCATGTGTGTTTTCATACGAGCATGTCTGCGTGACTGTGTTTGTATCTGTGTATGAAGTACCCCATGCTCACACTATCTAACCTTCACTGCACCTGTCCCTACCACAACCCCTCAACGCCTTGCCTTCACTTCCTCTCTCAGTTTCTCTGACAACTGTCTCATATTAACTCCCACTTTCACTTCCTGGTTTAAGCAGTGGCTGTCTTACAACAAACAAGAACAGGCCAAAGAAACCAGAACTGCCAGGAAAACATGAAGGGAGATAAGAAAACCTTTATATAACTAGGCAAGTCAGTTATTAAGAACACATTCTTATTTACAATGACGGTCTACATCGGCCAAACCCGGACGATGCTGGGCCAATTGTGCGCCACCCTATGGGACTCCCAATCACGGCTGGTTGTGATACAGCCTGGATTCAAACCAGCAGGTCCGTAGTGACGCCTCTAACACTGAGATGGAGTGCTTTAGACCGCTTCGCCACTCGGGAGAACAATGCCATTTGTTCAGATAACAGATGATTTATTGATCTATTAAATCATTCCTTCAAGCATCAGTCTCACTTCAGAATCCAAACCGGATGTAATATATTTCTTGCCACTGGTTGGCTTTGTGACTCTAGTCTGATTTCCAATAGGGAACACTGTAAACAGAAAGAGTTGCATACTTCTTCACCCAGCACGGTCACTGAGCTGGCAAGCTAAAGTTAGCTAGTGAGTCACAGAAATGTACGTTCAGTCTGTTAATTATTTCAGTCCGATTGGACTTATCCTACTCAAATCAACATGGCTCAACATAGTTTTTTCGTTTTTGACCTCGACATTCTTGCTGGATAGATACTTTGATAGCTAACATGTGGGCTAATCTCCTGTGGATGCCTCCATCTAGTTCCCTAGAGCAGCAGACCGGTTAGTCAACTTTGCTTTCGAACTTTGTAATCATCTGTAAAGTTGTTTTACATTAAATCACACTAGCTAGCTAGCTATATTTTGTTTAAAAGCCTGTTGATGTAATTGGTTGTTTATTTGGAGCTAGCTTACTAAGCTATCACTAGCTAGCTAGGTGGTTAATGTGGTGTAGGCAACAGTACCTTTACAGTGTTACTGAATGACAACAATATAGCCTTGTAGCTGGCAAGTTGGTTGATATGGGGTGCAGTAGGCTATAGTACAAAAGTACTAGTAGTTGGTTGATGGGGTGGGGTAAAGTAGGCTACAATACAGCAACAATAGCCTTCCTACTGTTCTGTTATTCGTTGGGTCTGGAAATGGTTAAATTAGATAATATTATAGAAATATCACACATTCCTGCTACGGATATGCCTTTTACTTGAGAGCTCTGTCTTTGCCAGGTCTCCCTTGACAAAATAATGTTTTTTTTTGACCTGGTAAAATAAGCTTGTGTCCACTCTCACTAGATATAATTGTGTGGTTTGGTGGCAGATTTTCAAAAGAAAATAGACATACATATACAGTATATCATCAGCAATTTTCAACCAGATAAGATACACAGCTAACCCATATTTAATTGAATCCATAAATGTGGACACTAATTATTATTAATATTCCAATCCTCTAGGCCCTCCATTCCCAAACCTGAAGCCCCCTGTCCCCAGCAGGAATACCAAGAAAAACTTCCTATTGAGGAAATGTAAGATAACTAACTCAATGTCATACTTAGATTTAGAGTTACTGACATGAACAGAAGCATATACAAGCAATCTATCAAATGTATTTTATAAAGCCCCTTTTACATCAGCAGTTGTCACCAAGTCCTTATACAGAAACCCAGCCTAAAACCCCAAAGTGCAAGCAATGCTGATGCATAAGCACAGTGGCTAGGAAAAACTCCCTTAGAAAGGCAGGAACCTAGGAAGAAACCTAGAGAGGAACCGGGTTCTGGGGGGTGGCCAGTCCTCTTCTGGCTGTGCTAGTGGAGGTTATAAAACAGTACAGCGTTTTAGGCCAGATCGTTCTTCAAGATCGTTCAAGGTCCTGCAGCCTTTATTTAATTGTTGTAAGCCCTAGAGGTTTTGTAACGTCACAGGATTTAGCGTACTTGTCAATCCAGATCTGAATATTTGATATCCTTTTTACTGTACACAGTTTTTTCTTCTCCTAAGCTAATCACTGAATGTCCTACTACAAGGATGTGGTCAGGTTGACACACTTATGAGCCACAATAACACAGATCACACACACCAGAGATTGCGAGGGCAAGTACAATGATCAGTTGGGAAATTGAAGTTGGTTGCCCAACATACACACACACTTAATTTAGGTTAGTGTGTAGTCAAGGCTTGATCGTTAAAATAATATAGTGTCTATCTTTCAGATCTGTCAACCAGGCTCGGTGGGTGACAGGTAAGCGTGTTTCCACAAAGATGTTCCAGACCTGGAGTGGCACGCTGGAACTTCCAGAGGCTTGTAGACCTGAAGCAGTGTGAGGTAGGTAATTATCACACACACGTATACACACTCACTCTGTTTTGGTGTAGAATTATTTTCACTTATGAAAATTGTTCCTCTCTTTTAGATCTGACACCCCTACTAGCTCAACCACAGTTCTCACAGCTGCAGTCGTCTGCTCCTGCACCTGCTACACCGGCCACGACAGGTGATTCAGGTAATTATCACATGCTTGTATACACACACGCATACTCTTCCTCACTTTGGGCTCTATTCAATCACATCCACTTTAGCCGACATCCGCATAGCAGTTGTTTTGGCGGTGTCTGAGATTAAACTGTGTTAGAGCTGTCAAATTCACCAGCGGCTCCTGGCATTATACCTAAAGCGGACATTGCCATTGTCTGCACAGAGTCGTAATAACAGAAATCTCATGCAGCCCTGTTTACAAGTCAGACCACTGGAATTTGAGATGTAATCGCCACCTCATTTAGGCTGATAGAAATCCTCATTATTTAGTTGAATGATTTAGAATTTGAGCATCATTATTTCTCTATAACCTGCACTTTCTCATTCTGAACTTGTAACGCGAGTAGGACGTATGTAGTTTCGTGCCAGTGATCAACAGCAGCTTCTTCCTGATTTGACAGATCCTACTCAGTTACACCTCAGACACCGCCAAAACATCAGCTATGCGTGTGTCGGCTATCGCCGGTTAATGCTTAATCTGATTGAATCTAGGCCTTACACTCATTCAGTCTGTTTAGTTGTATGATTATTGTCAGTTAAGAAAAGTATGCCTCTCTGCTGTGGTATTTAATTTACCGGCTACACCGGTTCCTACTACATTGGCCGTGAAGGGAGAATCTTTTGAGGATTCCCAGATGGATACAGGTCATTTAGAATATTACATACACATACACTCACTCACACCAACAGATGTGCACACAAACATGTTGAACTGTATACTTACTGTCACGTTGTGCATCTCTCTTTCAGATCTGCCATGCACTCCACCACGGCCCCAGACAGCCTCACCCAGAAGTGCATGCACCGGGCCTATCACAAAGCAGAGATGGGTGGCTGACAAGGAAAAATAAAACACAACACGCACACACACTCTCTGTTACACACACATTATCCCCAATGTAAATAAATTGTAATTATTTTATTTTAGGATTGGAGATATCTTACGCCTACATATCCATTATCAATAGCTACATAATTACTCTATCCAATCAAAGTGTGATTGATAATATTGTAAGAGTATTGCTTAATTTGTAGTTTGAGGAAATTCTGTGTGCTTTTTTTCTGAGTTGAAAAACATGCCTCCCTCTCTCTCTCACTCACACACACCCAATGTAAAGACATTGTTTATTTTATGTATGTTCTATTTTATTTGAGGATTGTGTGCAATAAAGTACATTCACAGTTAAAGCAACAGTTTGGTTTATTGGATATTTCTCTGATTAATATAAATAAATGACCAAAAGGAAGTTGGCAGACCTGCAACGAACCCTCTGGGAGTGTGTGCAGGTTTTGTCATCTGGAGCTGACACGGCCCCAACAGCCCTCACATATGTATAGGGTTCCCATGAGTGGTAGGCACATATATTTGTTTTGCAAAATAAGTATTTATGTACCAAGGCCATTCCCTGGCTACCCACCCAAATCGCTCAGGCTAAACTGACTTTTGTTCTCTGCAATGAATGTATGTAAAATTCAGGATGAGATATCAGGCAACCAAGGCCAAGGAATGGCGAAAGAGATGACGTGGAGGGAGTTCCAGACCTCAGCTTTTTATGAAGCAGAAAACCACAGATGGTTGGCTAACAACAAAAAATGACATACACACACGTAAACACATTGTAATTACTTATTTATTTCATATGTATGCTCCATTTTATTTTAGGTTTGGAGATATTTAGGCCTACAGATTGTGTTATCCATTTCCCACAACAGACATATGCAGTTGTGCTTACTCAGTTGGTGGAGAGGTCATGGTTAGGAGAAATGGTGGCTGACAAGGAAAAATAACAGAGTGACCAATAGTTACTCTATTGTGATAGTTTAGTGTTTTAATTACTCAACAAGTAGCGCCCCAAGATGGGATCCAACTGTGTCTCAAAAGCAGTATAAAAGGTCAAATAAGGTCACCAGAATTTCTGTTACAAGTCTGGCTCCTGCGAATCAGGGGCAGGTGCTTACGCCAATCCGCCTTCCCTATCCACAATGCCCTAGCAAAACCAAAACATACTAGAATGTAACAGCGCTCTCTGTTGCCCCTAGTGGCCATTTTCCACGTCATCTCCCGACATCCTCAAACATGGATGCATGTCTAACCTGGCTGATTATGTCACCACTCTGAACAAACAATGCTTTTTTTAAAAGTAGACAGTGCAGGTGTCCCATGTATTTGTCCATATTTTTGCATTTACGTTCAAATGTCTGCAGAAGTGAAAGTGTTGCCCCTTTCTTATCTTGTGAGGCATGTCCCAACATATACATGGTAATACCATGGTCAATAAATATGCCTGTCAATACAATGTTCAGTTCAATTAGCTGTAGCATGATATCAATATATTGATATACAATACTACATACTCACCCAGATACATCTTGATATTGGGAAACTACAAGCCGTTAAAATAAATGGGTCATTCTCTGACTAAAATATCCTGTCACATTTGAACATAACAAGTCATTCCAAGAAATCATCACACAACTGTTTGTGTCATTTGGTGCTTGTACCTACTCCACATTTCATAACTACATACGCATTTCCACATTTCACATATTCCTATTTCACAACTGTTTGAGCCACAATATTACATTACAGACCCAGTCTGCCTCCTGCTGGATATATTTAGTACTATTTGACAGCATAATCCCTTTGCATTGTAGAGTGATGGGGACGCCTGCTGGTGGCAGAAAACATGTGGACTGCTGATGTCCTTGATTGATTTGATTCATATAAAGGCGTCCTTTTGCTTCCCACCTGAAAAAGTTATTGTATATACTATTTTCTACATTGCAGAATAATAGTGAAGACATCAAAACTATGAGATAACACATATGGAATCATGTAGTAACCAAAAAAGTGTTAAACAAATCAAAATATATTTGAGATTTTTTAAAGTAGCCACCCTTTGCCTTGATGACAGCTTTGCACACTCTTGGCATTCTCTCACCCAGCTTCATGAGGTAGTCACCTGGAATGCATTTCAATTAACAGGTGTGCCTTCTTCAAAGTTAATTTGTGGAATTTCATTCCTTTTAAATCAAATCAAATCAAATCACATTTATTTATATAGCCCTTCGTACATCAGCTGATATCTCAAAGTGCTGTACAGAAACCCAGCCTAAAACCCCAAACAGCAAGCAATGCAGTTGTAGAAGCACGGTGGCTAGGAAAAACTCCCTAGAAAGGCCAAAACCCAGGAAGAAACCTAGAGAGGAAGCGGGTGGAGATTATAACAGAACATGGCCAAGATGTTCAAATGTTCATAAATGACCAGTATGGTCAAATAATAATAATCACAGTAGTTGTCGAGGGTGCAGCAAGTCAGCACCTCAGGAGTAAATGTCAGCTGGCTTTTCATAGCCGATCATTAAGAGTATCTCTACCACTCCTGGTGTCTCTAGAGACTTGAAAACAGCAGGTCTGGGACAGGTAGCGCGTCCGGTGAACAGGTCAGGATTCCATAGCCGCAGGCAGAAGCCCTATTTGGCAAAAGACCAAGTCCATATTATGGCAAGAACAGCTCAAATAAGCAAAGAGAAACAACAGTCCATCATTCCTTTAAGACATGAAGGTCAGTCAATATGGAACATTTCAAGAACTTTGAAAGTTGCTTCAAATGCAGTCGCAAAAACCATCAAGCGCTATGAGGACCGCCACTGGAATGGAAGACCCAGAGTTACAACTGCTGCAGGGGATAAGTTCATTAGAGTTTCCAGCCTTAGATTGCAGCCCAGATAAATGCTTCACAGATTTCAAGTAACAGACACATCTCAACATCAACTGTTCAGAGGAGACTGTGTGAATCAGGCCGTCATGCTTGAATTGCTGCAAAGAAACCACTACTAAAGAGCACCAATAAGAAGAGACTTGCTTGGGCCAAGAAACACGGACAATGAACCAAAACAGCTCAAATAAGCAAAGAGAACCCCTTCAATGAGTAGGTGTTCTAAAACGTTTGACCGGTAGTGTATTATGACGACATTTTGTGACGTTGTTGCTCGTTTTGGTCTTCGGCAAATGTGTCTTTGGATGTGCTCCCTCAGAACAACAGATCTATACATGCTTTATTTCAAATGGATATTGTATCCATTCCTTATGTCACAACTTACTGGAATACATTTGTCAATAATATCTGCTGGAAAAAAGTCTGGTTATTACAACACAAATACCTGCTCGTTAACAAGGTCAAAGATGTCTCTTTCAGAATGATCCATAAGTATTACCCTGCAAATCATTACCGGAAGAAACTCAAAAAATACATTAACATTAACTGTACTTTTTGGGTTGAGCATCCAGAAACAGTTTTGCATTCATTCATTTGTCATTGTCTACATGTAAAGAAATGACAATGTCACATTTTGACCTTTATTTCCTTTGTTTTGTCATTATTTAGTATGGTCAGGGCGTGAGTTGGGGTGGGCAGTCTATGTTTGTTTTTCTATGATTTGGGGATTTCTATGTTTCGGCCTAGTATGGTTCTCAATCAGAGGCAGGTGTCATTAGTTGTCTCTGATTGAGAATCATACTTAGGGAGCCTGGGTTTCACTGTGTGTTTGTGGGTGTTTGTTTCCGTGTCTGTGTTTTTTCACCACACGGTACTGTTTTGGGTTTCGTTCATTCCACATTTATTGTTTTTGTATTCGGTTGTTCATGTGTACTATTTCTTATTAAAAGAACCATGGACACTTACCACGCCGCATATTGGTCCTCCGATCCTTTTCGCCTCTCCTCTTCGGAAGAAGAGGAGGAAATCACTTACAGACGGAAAGATATTCATAGTTTTATAATTGCTAATATTTTTTTGTTTTTTAATGGGTGAATGTGCTGCTCAGTTTGCTTAACTATAATAAGGATAAAGAAAAACAATTTTACCTCATCAATCTAATTGTGCTAATGGCAAAATGTAATATTCATAAATGTAAATTCAGGAATGAACACTCTTCCGTGTTTTCTATAAGGAATTTGAACAGTACATTAAGACCATTCTACATTCTTCTATTAAGAAAGCTGTTAGAACAATCAATATGTGTATATTTTAATGTCTTTGTATAATCTGTAGTTTGTTGTACCTCCTAGCATATGTTATCATTGTCTGTTTGCATACTACTTGTATGTATACTGGTTTTTCTGTATATTTTATTTAAAAAATAATACGATTTATTCGGATGTTCACACACACGTTTTTTCCTGAGGCAAGCCGAAGTTCAGTAGCTGAAGTCTACACCCCTTCGTTGGTGATTGGTCAACAGTTAGGATTCTTCGATTAAGTGTTTGTTGCACTGAGCTCACTAGCTTGTGGTCAGAGATAGAACAAGAACATTGAGCTAACAATGGATTAGTCATAGAACAATGAGACAGATATTTCACCGGATGTATAAATGTGAAGCATCCTCTTAGCGTTTACACTCACTACCAAATATGGTAGAGAGAGGAAGCCCACTGGCTTGCAGTGGGAGAAGATGGAACAAGGTGGGTTTTGGCCGACATTCTGCTCATTTTCTCAATAGTTTTTTTGTTCCAAACAAGAATCTGTTATGTACAGAGTGGACTAAGTTTTGTAAACATTACCCTTTGCAAAAATTAACATTGTTTAAAAGGAGTGTCAAGGCAAAATTAGTTATTGCACACATGCATTTTAAAGAGGAGGCGTTCTCTAACAGAAATATGCAGATGTATGCTAGAACGCGCCAGAGGGATCTCGCGAGCTCATTGCTTGGCCCTGCCCACCTTCTTGCTGGCGCTGCCCACTATGACTCATTTGTTCCCATTGGTCTTGTTATTCTTTACATGACGGATCGCAACCAACTGAAAAGTGCACATAGCGCCACCTACTGTACTGGAAAGTGAGGCTCGTTGTTCATCTATAAATCTTATCTAGCCCTGTGTTCCACCAACTGTTCTGAAGTGTGAAAGCATTACACTTTGAGACACAAAAAAGGGAGGGGAAAAGGGAATAAAAAACTTGCCCAATGGCTATCTTACACCAGCTGAATGTGCAAAGTTGACGAGAGGGAAGATGAATTATGCAAAGTTGACTTCCCGGTGTCTGTGATGCAATCAATCAATCAAATTGTATTTATATAGCCCTTCGTACATCAGCTGATATCTCAAAGTGCTGTACAGAAACCCAGCCTAAAAACCCCAAACAGCAAGCAATGCAGGTGTAGATGCACGGTGGCTAGGAAAAACTCCCTAGAAAGGCCAAAACCTAGGAAGAAACCTAGAGAGGAACCAGGCTATGTGGGGTGGCCAGTCCTCTTCTGGCTGTGCCGGGTGGAGATTATAACAGAACATGGCCAAGATGTTCAAATGTTCATAAATGATCAGCATGGTCGAATAATAACAAGGCAGAACAGTTGAAACTGGAGCAGCAGCACAGTCAGGTGGACTGGGGACAGCATTTTGCCTGCCATTTGGTGCGACGCAGACTAGGTGGAGATTGTGATGAAACAGAGAAGACACTGTCTGTCCTGCTGAGTTTTGATGCAATCTTTACCCAACAAAGTCAAGTTAGGATCTGTCAGTTATCCCGTGAGAGCTATTGTCCAGAACCCAATATGGTGTTTTAGGTGCTAAGCTTATGGTCATGTTGCAGCAGTGTGTAGGAGGGCACATTCCTGGATGTGAGAAGTGTGCAGGAGGGCATGAGCAAAAAGGAATGTGTAGTATCTGTGGGAAAGGTTGTGTGTGTTAACTGTACGGGGGAACTATGGTGTTGGAGAGCAGAAGTGTCCGTTGAGAGAAAGGCAGGTCGAGGTTTCCAGGATCAGAGGTGTCTTATGCTGAGGCAGTGAAGAGAGTAGGAGAGGAAGATGGGTCCAAGGCGAGGGATCTTAAGAGGTTGTGCACGAGGACCATTCACAGATGAGCTCACTCAGTGTAGCTCAATGCTGATTGGCTATGATTTTATTATTATTTATCAAGGGAAGCCAAATGCTTGTCGTCTTCCCTTGCATTCAATGCTATGGGCGGCAGCAATGTCATACTCTTTCTGACCAAAAAGCATCAGATAATGTAGATACGCTACACATACTGAGACAGAGGGGCGCTGTTTCGTTCATTCGGATGCTTTCTCCGATGAAATACATTCAGCCTCTTGCGAATTGAAGGAAATGTATGAAACACAGAGACTAGGGAAAAATAATTTTGCATGTGTTTTCTTGGTAATTTGGGGGGGGAAGCAGGCCACTGTCACTGACCCTGAAACTGCCTGGTCTATCCACTGAAAGATGGCTTGGTTAGAATCTGTTAGATTATTCTTTGGACACTGTGCTAACACTGTGCCAAACGAGCTTCAATGCCATACAACACTCCTTCCGAGGCCTCCAACTGCTTTTCAACCGATTGCTGCCCGCACCCTCCCACCCGACTAGCATCACTACTCTGAACGGTTCTGACTTAGAATATGTGGACAACTACAAATACCTAGGTGTCTGGCTAGACTGTAAACTCTCCTTCCAGACTCACATTAAGCATCTCCAATCTAAAATGAAATCTAGAATCTGATTCCTATTTCGCAACAAAGTCTCCTTTCTTCACAAACATACCCTCGTAGAACTGACTATCCTACCGATCCTTGACTTCGGCGATGTCATGTAGCATGCGCTCCAGCAGGTATATTTCACTGGTCACCCCCAAAGCCAACACTTCCTTTGGCCGCCTTTCGTTCCAGTTCTCTGCTGCCAATGACTGGAACGAATTGCAAAAATCACTGAAGCTGAAGTCTTATGTCTCCCTCACTAACTTTAAGCATCAGCTGTCAGATCACTGTACCTGTACAGAATCTGTAAATAGCACACCCAACTACCTCATCCCCATATTGTTACTTGCTCTTTTGTACCGCAGTATCTCTACTTGCACATCATCATCTGCACATCTATCACTCCAGTGTTAATGCTAAATTGTCATTATTTCGCCTCCATGGCCTATTTATTGCCTTACCTCCCTACTCTTCTACATTTTCACAGATTTTATATTGTGTTATTGACTTTAAGTTTGTTTATCCCACGTGTAACTCTGTGTTGTTGTTTTTGTAGCACTGCTTTGCTTTATATTGGCCAGGTCACAGTTGTAAATGAGAACTTGTTCTCAACTGGCCGACCTGGTTGAATAAAGGTGAAAAAATACATTTAAAAAAAAGATGTACTGCTGTAATAATGAGGATGGAAGTGTGGTGCTGTTGCCTGTTGGTGACTTTGATGACTACTCTGAGGCTCTCAGAAAAGCAACCCCCCAGCTGATTGTTGCCAGACAAACCAAATTTGCTGAAGTACACTAGAATGAACAGAACCTTTGAATTCCCCATAACTGAGTGCTTCATTGAAATACAGTGGGCTTATTCGGCATTGCAGCCGATAGTGCTGACTGATCTTGCAGCATAAATAACTATTCCTTATTATTTGTAGATCAGTCAGTCAGTCACAATCTACCCATGACACATTATGTTTTTGATCCTCTCGAATATGGCTAGTGATTGGGCTTCTTCGACATTGCAGAGGACAGTGCAGGAGACTGCAGATTGACTGACTGATCTACAAAGAACTTTGCATCATAAATAACTACTCATTAGGATTTGTAGATCAGTCAGTCAGTCACAATTTACCCATGATACATTAAGGTTTTGATACTCTTGCACACAGGCCATTGGGCTCGTTTGACTGGTAAGGCGAAAGCAACCGACTGTAGATGAAAGTTGAGGAGTGAAGCTGGGGGAGATGCAGCTGCGACAGCCAAAAGTCAGACACTGATGTGGTTTTCCAACAGTCGATGCAACATCAAATCAACTTTGACTTGTCACATGCGCTGAATACAACAGGTGTAGAGCTTACTGTGAAATGTTTACTTACAAGCCCTTAACCAACAATGCAGTTTCAAGAAAAATAAGAGTTAAGAAAATATTTACGCAATAAACTAAAGTAAAAAAATTAACACAATAAAATAACAATAACGAGGCTATATACAGGGGTACTGGTACCGAGTCAATGTGCGGGGGTACAAGATAGTAGTGGTAATTGAGGTTATATGTACATGTAGGTACGGGTAAAGTGACTATGCATAGATAATAAACAGCGAGTAGTCTGGGTAGCCATTTGATGAACTGTTCAGCAGTCTTATGGCTTGGGGTTAAAAGCTGTTAAGGGAGCCTTATGGATCTAGACTTGGCGCACCGGTACCACTTGCAATGCGGTATTAAAGAGAACAGTCGATGACTAGGGTGGCTGAAGTCTGACCATTTTTAGGGCCTTCCTCTGACACCGCCTGGTATAGAGGTCCTGGATGGCAGGAAGCTTGGCCCCAGTGATGTACTGGGCTGTACGCACTACCCTCTGTAGCGCCTTGAGGTCGGTTGCCGAGCAGTTGCCATACCAGCCGGTGATGCAACCAGTCAGGATACTGTCGATGGTGCAGCTGTAGAACATTTGGGGGATCTGAGGCATTGTTCCCATTGTTTATAAAAGGTTTTCTTTATTATGTCAAAATAAACATGTCGCCAACACCCATATCACACAATCATAAACTGAAAATATACATGTGTACATTGTACAATCAATTGGTGAGAAAGACTGTATACATACGTGAAACGCAAAGTTGGTTCCACGGTTCACACTAATGATCTGTTGACAATAGAACCTCCCACAATGCAGGTAATGGCTGCAGGATGAAGTTGGTGAAGAGCAACTGCAGAAACTGGCAGTCGACTGCAGTCAAAACTTGATGACCTTTGATCACATTCTTTTTGTAAAGCTCCTGCAGTGGACATGTAGTTGCAAGTCGAAAAAAAGGTATCCCCATAATGCAGCACGGTTTGAATGGGTTATGTGCCCATTCGCTTACATTTGTTTGCAGGAAGTAATCTGTTTATCGTTTCATGCCAACGGCGTGTCAATGTTTTTTTTAAATGTATCTTCGTCATAATAAGAATCTATCAAAGTCATCACATTTTTCATGAAGACAGTGGGGTTATGAAAAAGCTGGCCGACACACATCTAGCCATATGCTTTGAGGGCCAGTACTGTGCTACAACGACCTGGGCAGACAGAAGGAAAATATTGACCCTACCGCATAGTTTTCAGTTTACTTTTAACTCTAGAAACTAAAGACACACCCACTTTCGGTTGAACTGACGTGTTGAAGCGCCTGTGTAGTGGTGACGTGTCTCTAAAGTGCTTTCTTTCCAAGCGCAGAGCTTTTTGCCCGTAGTCAGAACGAAAACTGGAGAGACCCACTGTCTGACACAGGGACCATACACTAAGAACGTAACGCTTGGGACATCATCATGGGCAGTGAGTATCCCCTAGAATGAAGTAGCTAGCTAAAGGACGATTTCACATAAACAGGAAACATTTGAATCAGATGCAAGCAATGAGAATTTTCGATGATTGGAACCATTTATGGAGGCCATTTTCGTTGTAACGTTAGCTAGCTAGCAAGCATTTAGCTAGCTAACATTTAGTTTGACGATGAATACTCCGTGTTTAAACATATTTTGAAGTCATGTCTTCAACAACTGACTGCAATGAAATGGTTAGCTTTGTTATTTGTGAAGAAACTAACGGTTAGACTAACGTTAGCTAGCTAATTAAGGTGAACTAATTTAGCTCGCTAACGTTAGCTGTCAGTGTCAGTTGATAGCTAGTTAACTAGCTACTTGCTAACATTACATTAGCTAGCTAGCTAACAGCTGTACATGTTAGTTAGTTCGTATTATTAAATGCCCAGTCAGCTACATTGATAACTTTTTAATATCTACCATTGTTACATGATCATTGATATCTCAGAGCTCGGTAACTTTGCAGGTTTATCTTGCAGGGGTTATGCTAACATAGCTAGCTAAACTTGAAGCAGACAACCAGACTAGTGATGACGACGCACAGCTAACAGTCAGTGTTTGCCCCATAAGTAGCTCCATATCATAAGCAGCAAATGCTAACTGAAACCCTTTAGCTGGTATGCAAAATGTTTAATTTAACTATTTTGATAGCGCGATCTGTTTTCATAGTGAATTCACTTATATCCAAAGATGCAAACCTCGTGTTATGCATGTATCGCTATGCCACGTCCCCCTATAAATAGGTTCACTGCCCTTGATTGATGTTTATTATGGGGAACCAATAACATCCCTCCCTTTGTCTGTTTTTTAGTCAAATTCCTGGAGGTAATAAAGCCCTTCTGCGCTGTATTACCTGAAATCCAGAAACCCGAAAGAAAGGTACAGTATTTACTTCATGACAAGAATCGTTTTACTTTAAACTTTATAACCTCTGTATGTGGTATGTTGTTAATGCTGTCATTTTGCTTCCATGTCTCGCTGTAATTGTTGTTCAACAGATCCAGTTCAGAGAGAAGGTACTATGGACAGCCATCACTCTCTTCATTTTCCTTGTGTGCTGCCAGGTAAATATCTGCCTTTTTGTTCACACAATATTTTCTAGCATGTTAAACGAGTAGAATTTAAAAAATAAAAACCTCACACCTGAATGTCTGTCACGTCTATCATCCAGATTCCCCTGTTTGGCATCATGTCATCAGACTCTGCAGATCCCTTCTACTGGATGAGAGTGATTCTGGCCTCCAACAGAGGTGGGTTGTCACTATTGCAGTGTAGAGACATCAAATTAGAGTAACAGGTGAATAAATTAATTGATAAGTCAATCAAGGGACATATCAACTAATTTGTAACAGTGTGTGAATTGATAGTGTTTAATGAATGTTGATTTGATCAATTGGAGAGAGAACTTTATCTCCAACTTGAATGGGTGAATGGTGTTATTTATGAATGAATGGCTGAACATCTCTATGGCTCTGCTCTCTTGTTAACTTCCCCTGGGTCTCTCCCTCAAGGTACCCTGATGGAGCTGGGTATCTCTCCGATTGTCACCTCAGGCCTCATCATGCAGCTCCTGGCTGGAGCTAAGATCATCGAGGTGGGAGACACACCCAAAGACAGGGCCCTCTTCAATGGAGCACAGAAATGTAAGACCACAAGCCCCACTTCCTGTTCCAAGTTTGAGTATCTTTGACTTGATTCTATCAAGCACAAGCATTACTGTGAATGAAGCCATAGATTCTTTAACCCCTTGCCATCTCCTACAGTGTTTGGTATGATCATCACCATTGGTCAGGCCATCGTGTATGTGATGACTGGCATGTATGGAGACCCCTCCGATATGGGCGCTGGGATCTGTCTTCTCATCATCATCCAGGTGGGCCCTCCTCCCCACCCCTCTGAGTCATATTCTTAGCCCTACTCTTTATCTCCCCTATCAGATCCAGGCTTGGTCCTAATATAGAGCAAGGTTCACATCATATTCTTGAATCAATCCAACCCTCTCAGATTACTTCATGGAATGTAGGAAGAATAGGTATATTTAAAGGAAGTCAAATATGGCTCCAGTGCGAGTGGTTTGTCTCTGTCTTTCTAACCCATCTGTCTCCCCCTCTAGCTGTTTGTGGCCGGTCTGATCGTGCTGCTGCTGGATGAGCTGCTGCAGAAGGGTTATGGTCTGGGTTCTGGTATCTCTTTGTTCATCGCCACCAACATCTGTGAGACCATCGTCTGGAAGGCCTTTAGCCCCACCACCGTCAACACTGGCAGAGGTATGGGGCATTGAAACTGATGTTCCATGTCTGGGTGTACATTTAGGACAGATTTACTAATTTCCAAGTCGTCATTTCATATAAGACCAACTAGTGCTCCTATAGATCCAGACTTGGTCTTGAAACCCCCCAGGAGTATGGCCAGTTGGTCTCTAGATGTGAGGCTGATGTTTGAGTATCTTATCTTGTGTTCAGGCACAGAGTTTGAGGGGGCTATCATTGCTCTCTTCCACCTGCTGGCCACGCGAACAGACAAGGTGCGCGCCCTGAGAGAGGCCTTCTACCGCCAGAACCTGCCCAACCTCATGAACCTCCTCGCCACGGTCTTCGTCTTTGGTGTAGTCATATACTTCCAGGTCAGTAACGCTCTTTCTTCATTGTCTGTCCTAAAACCAGTTAAAGGAGTTGAACACATTTGTTAGTGTCAGATAATTAGTTACTCAAAAAACAACACAATGTGGTAGTTTTTTTCTTCACCTTTTTAGTAATGTCCATTTAGACTTTATAAATGTATCTTACCATGTCCGTCTCTTCCTCCCATCTCTCCACAGGGCTTCAGGGTGGATCTGCCCATCAAGTCTGCCCGTTACCGTGGCCAATACAACACTTATCCCATCAAGCTCTTCTACACCTCCAACATTCCCATCATCCTCCAGTCTGCCCTCGTGTCCAACCTGTATGTGATCTCTCAGATGCTCTCCACACGATTCAGTGGTAACTTCCTGGTTAACCTGCTGGGCACCTGGTCAGTAAGTACACACCCTGTGTTTTTTATCCCTGCTCTACCATATCTGAACTACCATGTCTAAACTCAATTTAACTACATTTGACATGTTTGTCACATGAACATATCCAGCGGCACAGACTATATGAGATGACCAGACGTGTGTGTTTGTAGGATACGTCGTCAGGTGGTCCAGCCCGTGCCTACCCAGTGGGTGGGCTATGTTACTACTTCTCTCCCCCGGAGTCATTTGGCTCGGTCCTAGATGACCCCATCCATGCTGCCATCTACATCTGCTTCATGCTGGGCTCCTGTGCCTTCTTCTCCAAGACCTGGATCGAGGTGTCCGGCTCATCTGCCAAAGATGTAAGTCCTGCTACCACATGTGCTGTACATTTGTTAGACTATGTATTTATCAACTAATTCGATTTAATTCAAATTATTCAAGTTGTTTTGATGTAGAAATCTTATTAACTAAACATTTCCAGGGCTTTTGTGGGCAGCGTGTGTCAGTGGACCTGTAGATGTTATGTAAACGGTGTGTTTTGTCTCCCAGGTGGCTAAGCAGCTAAAGGAGCAACAGATGGTTATGAGGGGACACAGAGAGACCTCCATGGTCCATGAACTCAACAGGTGAACAATCTCAGCCATCTCTCTAACCTTTAGCCATAACAATCCACATCATCATAGCTTTACCAGGGTTTAATATTACACTATTCCAAACTTTCTTCAGGTAATGATTGGTGCTTTACTACTCTGTGTTCAAGGTACATCCCCACAGCAGCTGCCTTTGGTGGTCTCTGTATCGGTGGCCTTTCTGTCATGGCAGACTTCCTGGGTGCTATTGGCTCGGGAACCGGTATCCTGCTGGCCGTCACCATCATCTACCAGTACTTTGAGATCTTTGTCAAGGAGCAGAGTGAAATGGGCAGCATGGGAGCCCTGCTCTTCTAGACAGACACCTGGCTGCCAACACCTGTGACGAAACAACCCTCTTAATGCACATGGACAGATCAGACCAAGTCCCACCAAATCTCCATCTATAATTATTATTCCCGTAATTTATGTCCATTTAGATTTTTTAAATCTGCATAATTAATCTGTCATTTCCCGGGTGCTTTCTGGCATCTGCCCCTGACATGGCCTATAGAAGGTTCAGCTCGAACAGAATGGTTTGTGTAGCAAAGTGGTGGGACTGACTACATCCTGACATTCACAACCCTTGGCCTGCTCACAACCCTTGGCCTGCTCCCCCTTTGAGTCATAACACATAGATCAATCTCTCAACTCAGTTTGCCTGATGCCTGGGACTGGTTAGCCTTCTCAGAGTCATCTGGAGTGTTTCATATCTGTATAATATGGTCTGATCCACAGGGGGGGGTGTTCCTTTTCAGACAGAGAAGAGCTCTGTGGCTCATGTATGCAATCATGTTTGCTACACTGGGATGAGGGGTCCCTCTCTTATTGGACTTCTTTCATACAACCCAACACAGTATACAGTATACACAGTATATACATTAATTTCCATCATCTCTATTACCCGGAGGATATAGACGAGTACGAGTGTACAGTATACCTTCACAGCTGGGCTCTTTGGTACAATCTTTATCTGGGGTGTTGACCTGATGGCCACACATTTCACTGAGTAGCAAAGGAAGTTTTGGACCAGGCTCAGAACTATTTAGAACCTAACCATGTTTGTCTGCCAGACGTGACTGTTTTAAAGCCGTGATCCAATATAGGATCAGGTAGAGTGTAGGGCTCTGTGGTCCAGCTTTGTCAAAAAGTGTGCAGCAGTGGAAGAGTTTATCAAGTGAACCACTCAGCAGAAGGGCCTTAATGTTGAAACTGGGCGTGCGTTTAGGGAGAGGTAATCGTATATATGCCACGTTCATACCTGTTGCCCACGTTGTTGGGTAAGATTGGGTGAGGAAAGATTTATTTTGTGTGTTTTTGTCTGCTTTGAGCATGACTGTATTAAAAACACTTTCACATGTGGATTTTGGTTTTCTGTATATATGCCATGCATTGAATCCATCAACAGTGTAAAATACTTTTTTTTTTATATGTAAAAAAAAATGATAATAGTATGCTGTTCCGAACAAATGTTTTCTGGGAAAAAAAGATCTTTCTCAATAAAAACTCATTTTAGTGAAATGTTGTTTTTTCTTTGTGAAGATTACACTAACAACTTGAATTATTGTCTGGATAAATCCATCACAACACACTTAGAGCAAAGTAGCTTTGTGTCACATGATGAAAATAACTTTCCAATATCTAGAAGTGTAAACTCATGGCCTATGGTGTAAACCAACATACTTTTTGTATCTAGCTAATACAGTCAAGTTTATTGTCCCTCACGATGAAATCGGGGAGGGGGCTGTGGATCTCTGTCCCTTAAAGCCGATTTATGCTTGGTGTTGAGGCTCCGAGGTGTAACCGATGTGAAATTGGCTAGCTTGTTAGCGGGGTGCGCGCTAATAAAGTTTCAATCGGTTGACGTCACTCGCTCTGAGACCTTCCTTGCTCTGCAAGAGCCGCAGCTTGTGTGGACAGATGGGTAACTGTTGTCTGTGTGCAGAGGGTTCCTGTTTCGAGCCCAGGTAGGGGCGAGGAAAGGGATGGACGCAAAACTGTTACAGAGGGTGTGACGCAATTGCTGAGCTTGCGGAGGCCAAATCGAGCTCCGTACACCTCCCAAATATTTTAACGAGGGCTCTGAATAGCTCCGCATTGACACGATTGGTTGACGTTAGGTGGAGGCGGAAGGTTCTGTATAAGCACAAACCCACTTCCTTAACAGCTCTGCTCCACGAATCGCATTAAGTATGCCCTGACTTCCGCAGAGGCCGTATGACAGCATTTTAAGTCATACCTGTACATTAAAGCCGATCCTATGCTTGATATGGCCATGTGGCCCGAAGATTCTGTATGGAGGGTTGTGACCGCATCGCCGTGCGTCTCCCAAACGTTTTAACAATGCGAAGGGCTCCGTATAGCTCTGCATTGACATGATCGGTTGACAATTTATGGCTATTAAAAGCCAATGTATGGTCGTTCAAGCATCGAATTTGCCATACAGTATTTACTGCAGTGTGGCCTCTACATAAGTCGGGGCATTCATACTTCTTGCACTTCGAGAAGCAGAGCTGTTGTGAAGGACGGTTTCAAGGAAGTGTGTTTGTGTTTATACAGGACGCACTGCCCCCACCTACCGTCAACCAATCATGTCAGTGCGGAGTCCTACACATTGTTACAACATTTGTGAGGCGCACAGTGATGTGGTAGAGCTTGATTTGGCCTGTTAGCTGGGCCATATTGCATCAAGTTTAAATCATCGGCCTTAGTTACACGCGTATGTTAACTCCGTATTAACGTTAGCGGACTTTTCTTAGCGGATTTACAATCATCGCGAATCGAATTAGGGGCGTTTCAGGCCCGACGTGAACATAATTGTACACTCGCAAACTCCATTAGAAACGAGGGCTACTAAGGGGCTTAAGTTGCAAACTTGCCTTGCTTGGCTAATAATTTGGACTGACGACAAATATGGTTGCGGCGATTCCTCCAAGGGCATATGACGAGGGTGTGTCTTAAGTGTTTTGGACTGCAACCTATTCCCTAAGAATTTATGTCAGGAACTAAGAGGGGCAGCTAAAATGGGTCCTTCGTTCTTACGTCCTCAGATGCACTGACACAAAAAACGTGTGTTATGTGAACGATGAAGTAGTTGTGAAACAGCTAGCTCGCTATACAATACCAAATTATTCCCCTTTTGTAATTGATAAAGTAGTATAACATCAGTCGGGACCGCAGGGACACCTTGAAGGGCACTACACGTCAGTAGACACCACACCGAAGAAATGTCCTCAGTCAAGGAGGAAGGTAACTTTACGTGCTGTGTGAATGAATGACCGCTTCTCTTCAAACTGGTTAGATGCAGTAGTTAGCTAGCTAACGTTGCTCGATCATTGTACTTTATAATTATGATTCTACTTAGAACGAGGCAATGTTTTATCTCCAATGCTTGTAGAACCAGGTTCAGCCAGAGATAGATTTAGAAAATCTATGTCGCTGTTTTCAGACATGTTGTGTGTGTTTCAGTACAAGTAGACGGACTGCTCTCGGTGTGATAACTTATGAATGGGTGATTCTACAACTACGGGCACTTCTATGTCCTCAGGTCAATTTTGGGGATTTTATAAAAAATACAACAAACATACAAATATTAAGTTCACACTAATCACCCCATACTTTTTAAACACCTCTCTATCAAGTATTTTAGCTACTTTTCAGATGCATTTTATACACCAATTTGTCAGACCCTTGTCCCTGACCCAGACTTTTAAACTATGTTTTTCTATGAGAACATTAATAATTACACATTTATATAATGTCATGTAATAGTCAATTAAATAAAATCTATATCAATATTTGTGAGAATGCCCTTTATATTGTTTTTTTTTATACCTTTTGTAGTGGTGTCATTTCCACCACTAAGGACAAAATACCTAATTTAATAACGTTTTTTTCAATAGAATGTTATGTTGGTTGCCAAGGAAACAGTGACACTGAAGCACATGGCTGCAGTGGACAGTTGTTCCATATGTGATGTCCAGAAGTTGAAGAAAAATCGAAAAAAATGTATATTTTATGTATTTAGTATAAACTATATGCTAGCTGTAATACTAACCAAAGCATGCTAAGCAGTCTGTCAATTTTCTTCAGAAACTGTAGAAGTGTCATTTCCATCAGTCATTTCCATCAAACTTAAGTGTGGTAAAAATGACACACATCCATTATCTTGTTTTTACTTTACTTGTTTTTTTTCTTTAGGCTTATTTAATAATGTTTTAAATGAATTTAATCTAGAAAATGCTCCAAGGTGTGCACAAGTTGAAAACTAAGTAGTGTTTGTCTTTATTCTTAGAAGATACCACACAAAACAGCACAGAGGTCACAGACCATATAGAAACAAAATAGAAAATTATTATATACGATACCAGGAACATCTGTAAAAAGTCAGGGAGAGATACTGGAAGAAAAGGGAGAAGTGAAGTCTCACTCTGAGCTCACAAAGCAAGAACAAATAAACAAGAGAAGGCAATGAAGATGCAACCAACGGAATAGAAGACAGACTTTAAAGAGAACCGTTGCAATGGAGACCTACCTATCAGAACATGAGGCTAACATACCTGCCCCTAACTTGCCTGCCGCTGATGCAGACCCTGATACCCCTTCCTCATCGTCTGCAACAGGAATGAGAAGTCAAATACTTGCTGGAAGGAAAAAGGTTGTAAGAGGTCGCTCAAAAGCATACAGAGATCTTAGTATGACAAACGTCAAACTTGACAATGCTTTACGGAAAGCTGAGAAATACAAAAAAAAAAGGTATGATCGACTGATGAACAAAATGGAGAGACAAGATTCCCCAAAGACAAAACAGCAAATGAAGAGACCTCTGAAGAACTTGAAGGATTTTATTGTTTCAAAATGCCATCATTGCAGAGTTAAAACAAAAGTATAAAAGAAATGTCCAGTGCCAAGGACAAACAAGTTGCTTCAAAAACACTGAGGCTAAGTATGGCTTGGCCAAAGCCACAAACAGAGAATTTGGATTTTTAGCAAAAGCAATGAGGACAATTTGAAAACAGGCCCGTTGTCAAGCAAAAGAGCTTGACACATCTGCCTTTGATGCTGGTGAGCAGACATGGTGGTTTGAGTGGGAAAACCAAGCTGAAGGGAAATACAGGGCGGCACGTGGAGAAGTTCACTGGACATTTGACAGTAAAAGAAAAGGTATGTGTCACACTGTATATTCTATTGGAGGACTTCTCCAAAATGGATGTTTAATGACATGATGGAAATCACATTTTGTCTGGGAGAAAATGACAAAAATATATACATTCCTGAATAGTATAATCGCAACCATTATCAGATATAGTTTCTAGACGAATCAAAGACAAGTACAATACTGGTAAAATGGTGTTTGAATAAGTTTTCATTTCTGAGTTTACACAGCTAAAGTCCCCTAAATTGCAGAATCACCTGAAATATAAATTGGCTGGCCATTCATTTACATCACATTTGACTGTGTATAAGTGTATTTGATTGGACATATTAGGGTTGACTAACTCCAGTCCACAATCCACTTCATGCCACTTGAGTCAGCGGAGACTATTCTCACTGATATCTGCCTATCCTCTCCACACCAGGTAAGGACCGTGTCATCTTTGTGACTAAGGAGGAACATGAAGCACCGAGCAACGCTGAGCTGGTGGAGGAGGATCCTGATGACCCCTATGAAGAACGAGGTGAGTAGAGAGAAGTAGTGCTTCTCAATTAGATTACATTAGGCCCAGATTAGCTCAATTCCTAACTAGATTGACATGAGGACATGCCCCATGCCGTACATGTTTTCATGGGTTTGTTGTGACATTGGCCAAACTTGCTGCCCTCTGTGATAACCAGTAACCTAATAGAGTTGCACTCCTTTCTGGTATAATTAGTATCTGTTTCCCTTTTTCTCTGTCTCCTCCCAAGGTCTGATCCTGCCCAATGGGGAGATCAACTGGAACTGCCCCTGTCTGGGAGGGATGGCCAGCGGCCCCTGTGGAGCATCGTTTAAGGAGGCCTTCTCCTGTTTCC
This sequence comes from Oncorhynchus keta, assembly GCF_023373465.1. Lineage (NCBI taxonomy): Eukaryota > Metazoa > Chordata > Actinopteri > Salmoniformes > Salmonidae > Oncorhynchus > Oncorhynchus keta. The sequence goes on along the minus strand of NC_068430.1, from coordinate 35,270,174 downwards.
ACTACAGCAAGGAGGAGGTGAAGGGCTCAGAGTGCCTGGAGCAATTCAGGGGCATGCAGGATTGTATGCAGAGATACCCAGAACTCTACCCCCAGGAGGATGACAAGGAGACCCAGGGAGGGCCATCTGAAACGGATCCTTCCAAACAAAACTCTGCCCCTGAACCAACCCCTACACCTGCAGCCCTTGTCCAAGACTCTAGCCCTTCCACTGCCCCTGCTGACACCCCACCACCCTCAAACAGCTCAGCCTCAGGCTGAGCATGACTCACGACAAGCCCTTTCTATGGATGTGTTAAGGTGATCCTTTTTGTATCAATTATTTAAACTGATAAATGAAAGTGTTGACTATTTTCCCCCACTCTAACCAAGATAGGGTTTTCCCTCATATAATATAAGAGACTTGTAGAGGGAGGAGGGTAAGGAAAAATATGGGGTAACTTCACTCTAGGTGTGTGTATATTTCTTTGTGCTCCTTCGGGAAAAAAACAAGACCATGTGCTGTGCTATCCTTTGCCATTACTAGTGTTCTGTTTTTGTTTTGATTGTTCTCTTCACTATAAAGTCCAATTAGTAATTGCTTTTTGTATTTTAAAAATTTCATTTCTACTTTATTTTTCCATTTGTCTTTTATATTTAATTCACACCTGGTTTTTTATTTTCTCAGATTCTGTGGGTGCCTTGCAAAAGTATTCAGACCCCTTGGACTTCTTCACATTTTGTTGTGTTGCAAAGAGATGAAAATAGATTTAATTATTTTTTTGTCAACAAATCTACAAAAAAGACTCTGTGAAAGAAAAAAGTTGAATAGAAATTAAAAAACAAAAATATAGTCGTTGCATAAGTATTCAGCTCCATGAGTCAATACATGTTAGAAACATCTTTGGCAGTGATAACAGCTGTGAGTCTTCTTGGGTAAGTCTATAAGAGCTTTACACACCTGGATTGTGGAATATTTGCCCATTTATTATTTTAAAAATTCTTCAAGCTCTGTCAAGATGTTGGGGACCATGGCTAGACTCTCAAGCAGAAAAAAAAGTATTGCCATAGATTTTCAAGCAGATTTAAGCCAAAACTAACTTGGCCACTCAGGAACATTCACTGTCCTCTTGGTAGATTTGGCCTTGTGTTGTAGGTTATTTTCCTGCTGAAATGTGAAGTCCTCTGCTAGTCTCTGGTGTAAAGCAGACTGAAGCAGGTTTTCCTCTAGTTTGTTGCCTGTGCTTAGCTCCACCCCTTCATTCTTATCCAGAAAAACTCTATTTGCCGATGTCAAGCATACCCATTCCATGATGTAGCCCCCACAATGCTTGAAAATAATGAGGCAGTTACTCATTATTGTGTTATGTTGGGGTCAAATCCAACACAAAGGCTTTGCATTTTGGCCATGAAGTTTATTCCTTTGCTGTTTTTTTGTTGCAATATGAATTTTGTGCCTTGTTGCATACAGGATGCAAGTTTTGTATATTTGTATTCTTTTCACTGACATTTAAGTCATTATTGTGGAGTGACTACAATGTTGATCCAACCTCAGTCTTCAACCATCAGACATTGCACTCTAGCTGTTTTAAAATCACCAATGGCCTCGTCAAATCAAGTGTATTTATATAGCCCTTCTTGCATCAGCTGAAATATCAAAGTGCTGTACAGAAACCCAGCCTAAAACCCCAAACAGCAAGCAATGCAGGTGTAGAAGCACGGTGGCTAGGAAAAACTCCCTAGAAAAGCCAAAACCTAGGAAGAAGCCTAGCGAGAAGCCAGGCTAAGAGGGGTGGGCAGTCCTCTTCTGGCTGGGCTGGGTGGAGATTATAACAGAGCATGGCCAAGATGTTCAAATGTTCATAAATGACCAGCATGGTCAAATAATAATAATCACACTAGTTGTCGAGGGTGCAACAAGTCAACACCTCAGGAGTAAATGTCAGTTGGCTTTTTCATAGCCGATCATTCAGAGTATCTTTACCGCTCCTGCTGTCTCTAGAGAGTTGAAAACAGCAGGTCATGGACAGGTAGCACGTCCGGTGAACAGGTCAGGGTTCCATAGCCGCAGCCAGAACAGCTGAAACTGGAGCAGCAGCACGACCAGGTGGACTGGGGACAGCAAGGAGTCATCATGCCAGGTAGTCCTGAGGCATGGTCCTAGGGCTCAGGTCCTCCGAAAGAGCTAATTATAGAGAGCATACTTAAACTCACACAGGACACAGGATAAGACAGGAGAAATACTCCACATATAACAGACTGACCCTAGCCCCCCGACACAAACTACTGCTGCATAAATACAGGAGGGGTCAGGAGAAACTGGCCCCATCCGATGATACCCCGGACAGGGCCAAACGGGCAGGATATAACCCCACCCACTTTGCCAAAGCACAGCCCCCACACCACTAGAGGTATATGTTCAACCACCAACTTACCATCCTGAGACAAGGCCAAGTATAGCCCACAAAGATTTCCACCACGGCACAACCCAAGGGGGGACGCCAACCCAGACAGGAAGACCACGTCAGCAACTCAACCCACTCAAGTGACGCACCCCTCCTAGGGACGGCATGGAAGAGCACCAGTAAGCCAGTGACTCAGCCCCTGTAATAGGGTTAGAGGCAGAGAATCCCAGTGGGGAGACAGCAAGGGCGGTTCGTTGCTCCAGAGCCTTTCCCTTCACCTTCACACTCCTGGGCCAGACTACATTCAATCATATGACCTACTGAAGAGATTAGTCTTCAGTAAAGACTTAAAGGTTGAGACCGAGTTTGCGTCTCTCACATGGGTAGGCAGACCATTCCATAAAAAATTTAGTTCTATAGGAGAAAGCCCTGCTTCCAGCTGTTTGCTTAGAAATTCTAGTGACAATTAGGAGGCCTGCGTCTTGTGACCGTAGCGTATGTGTAGGTATGTACAGCACGACCAAATCGGAAAGATAGGTAGGAGCAAGCCCATGTAATGCTTTGTAGGTTAGCAGTAAAACTTTGAAATCAGCTCTTGCTTTGACAGGAAGCCAGTGTAGGGAGGCAACCTTGAATTAACAAAAGCATGGATTAATTTTTCTACATTTTTGGACAGAAAGTTTCTGATTTTTGCAATATTGCATAGATGGAAAAAAAGCTGTCCTTGAAACAGTCTTGATATGTGCGTCAAAAGAGAGATCCGGGTCCAGAGTAACGCCGAGGTCCTTCACAGTTTTATTTCAGACGACTGTACAACCATCAAGATTAATTGTCAGATTCAACAGAAGATCTCTTTGTTTCTTGGGACATAGAACAAGCATCTCTGTTTTGTCTGAGTTTAAAAGTAGAAAGTTTGCAGCCATCCACTTCCTTATGTCTGAAACACATGCTTCTAGCGAGATACATTTTTGGGCTTCAACATGTTTCATTGAAATGTACAGCTGTGTGTCATCGGTATAGCAGTGAAAGTTAACATTTATGTTTTCGAATTACGTCCCCAAGAGATAAAATATATAGTGAAAACAATAGTGGTCCTAAAACAGAACCTTAAGGAACACAGAAATGTACAGTTGATTTGTCAGAGGACAAACCATTCACAGAGACAAATTGATATCTTTCTGACAGATAAGATCTAAACCAGGCCAGAACTTGTCCGTGTAGACCAATTTGGGTTTCCAATCTCTCCAAAAGAATGTGGTGATCGTTTGTATCAAAAGCAGCACTAAGGTCTAGGAGCACGAGGACAGATGCAGAGCCTCGGTCTGACGCCATTAAAAGATCATTTACCACCTTCACAAGTGCAGTCTCAGTGCTATGATGGGGTCTAAAACCAGACTGAAGCATTTTGTATGCATTGTTTGTCTTCAGGAAGGCAGTGAGTTGCTGCGCAATGGTTTGGCTTTTTCAAGAGAGGCTTTATTACTGCCATTTTATTGAGTTTGGTACACATCTGGTGGATAGAGAGCCATTTATTATGTTCATCATAGGAGGGCCAAGCACAGGAAGCAGCTCTTTCAGTAGTTTAGTTGGAATAGGGTCCAGTATGCAGCTTGAAGATTTAGAGGCCATGATTATTTTCATCATTTTGTCAAGAGATATATATATATATATAGTACACTTGAGTGTCTCCCTTGATCCTAGGTCCTGGCAGAGTTGTGCAGACTCAGGACAACTGAGCTTTGGAGAAATACGCAGATTTAAAGGGGAGTCCATAATTTGCTTTCTAATGATCATGATCTTTTCCTCAAAGAAGTTCATGAATTTATTACTGCTCAAGTGAAAGCCATCGTCTCTTGGGGAATTCTGCTTTTTAGTTAGCTTTGCGACAGTATCAAAAATACATTTCGGATTGTTCTTATTTTCCTCAATTAAGTTGGAAAAATAGGATGATCAAGCAGCAGTGAGGGCTCTTCGATACTGCATGGTACTGTCTTTCCAAGCTAGTCAGAAGACTTCCAGTTTGGTGTGGCGCCATTTCCGTTCCAATTTTCTGTAAGCTTGCTTCAGAGCTCGGGTATTTTCTGTATACCAGGGAGTTTCTTATGAAAAATGTTTTTAGGGGTGCGACTGCATCTAGGGTATTGCGCACGGTTAAATTGAGTTCCTCGGTTAGGTGGTTAACTGATTTTTGTCCTCTGACATCCTTGGGTAGGCAGAGGGAGTCTGGAAGGGCATCAAGGAATCTTTGGGTTGTCTGAGAATTCATAGCACAAATTGTGATGCTCCTTGGTTGGGGTCTGAGCAGATTATTTGTTGCGATTGCAAACGTAATAAAATGGTAACATCCCTGAGCTGTTTCAACCTGTCCTGCAGCTCAGTTCAGGAGGACAACTGTATTTTTTTTATGTGTCTGGGTGGTGTAATATACACAGAGTACAAAACATTAAACTCAAGAGCCTTAAGACAATTGGGACATGGATTATGTATGTATGCCATTCAGAGGGTGAATAGGCAAGACAAAATATTTAAGTGCTTTTGAACTGGGTATGGTTCCTTGTGGGATGCTTTCGACACCTTGTAGGGTCCATTCCCCGACAAATAGAGGCTATTGTTAGGGCAAATGGGGAATGAGGGGGGGTGTTAGTCATTCGGAGATCATGTAATTTATTATGTGATTTGTTAAACCAAATGTTACTCCTGAACTAATTTAGGCTTGAATGTATTAATCCACTTTGATATTTCAGATTATTTCGTTTTAATTGTTGACAAAAAATTACAAATCCATTTTAATCCCTCTTTGTAACACAAAATGTGAAGAAATCCAAGGAGTCAGAATACTTTTGTAAGGCACTCTATGTATTGTTTCTGGATAGCTGAAAGCTTAAAAATATATATGAAATGGGAACACAATAGAATCTACAGTGCCTTCAGAAAGTATTCCCTTAACTTTTTCCACATTTTGCTGTGTTACAGCCTGAATTTCAAATGGATACAATTTCAATTTTGTGTCACTGGCTTCCACACAATACTCCATAATGGTAAAGTGGAATTATGTTTTTCAATATTTTTACAAGTTAATGGATAATGAAAAGCTGGAATGTCTTGAGTCAATAATACGTGACCCCTTTGTTATGGCATGCCTAAATAAGTTCAGGAGTACACATTTGTTTAACAAGTCACAAGTTGCATGGACTCACTATGTGCAATAATAATGTTTAACATGATTTTTGAATGACTACCTCTGTATCCCACACATAACAATGAATTATCTGTTAATTGTATGTGTGGGGGTCGAGCAGTGAATTTCAAACACATTCAACCACAAAGACCAGGGAGGTTTTCCAATGCCTGGCAAAGAAAGGCACCTCTTGCTAGATAGATAAGCAAAACGGACATTGAATTTCCCTTTGAGCATGGTGAAGTTATTAATTACACTTTGGATGGTGTATCAATACACCCAGTCACAACAAATATACAGGCTTCCTTCCTAACTTAGTTGCCGGAGAGGATGGAAACCACTCTAAGAAAACTGAGGACATATCAACAACATTGTAGTTACTCCACAATACTAACTTAATTGACAGTGAAAAGAAGGAAGTCTGTACAGAACAAACATTTTCAAAAACATGCAACAAGACACGAAAATAATACTGCAAAAAAACTGGCAAAGCAATTAACTTTTTGTCCTGAATACAAAGTGTTATGTTTGGGAAAAATCCAATATAACAAATTACTGAGTACCACTCTCAAATGTTCAAGCATAATGTTATAGGCATGCTTGTAATCGTTTAGGACTGGGGAGTTTTTCAGGATAAAAAAGAAACAGAATGGAGCTAAGCACAGGCAAAATCCTAGAGGAAAATCTGGTTCAGTTTGCTTTCCACCAGACACTGGGATATGGCCACATCTTCGCTGGAGTTGCTTACCAAGCAGATAGTGAAGGTTCCGGAGTGGGCGAGTTACTTTTTTGACTTAAATCTACACTGAACAAATATATAAACACAACATGTAAAGTGTTGGTTTCATGAGCTGAAATAAAAGATCCCAGAAATTGTCCATATGCAGAAAAAAGCTTATTTTTCTCAAATTGTGTGAACAAATCAGTTTAGAATGTACCTTTTGCCAAAATAATCTATCCACCTGACAGGTATGGCATATCGAGAAGCTGATTAAACAGCATGATCATTACACAGGCGCACCTTGTGCTGGGGACATTAAAAGACCACTCTAAAATGTCAGTTTTGTCACAGCCCAATGCCTCAGATGTCCCACGTTTTGAGTGAGCATGCAATTGGCATGCTGACTGCAGGAATGTCCACCAGAGCTGTTACCAGAGAATTGAATGTTCATTTCTCTACCATAAGCCTCCTTATGGCAGTACGCCCAACCGGCCTCACAACCACAGACCATGTGTATGGTGTCGTGTGGGCGAGCAGTTTGCTGATGTCAACGTTGTGTACAGAGTGCCGCAAGGTGACGGTGGGGTTATGGTATGGGTAGGCAGAAGCTGCAGGCAACAAAAACATTTGCATTTTATCAATGTCAATTTGAATGCACAGAGATACCACGGCAGGATCCTGAAGCACATTGTCCTGCCATTAATCTGCCACAATCACCTCATGTTTCAGCATGATAAGGCATGCCCCCATGTCACAACGATCTGTACACAATTGCTGGAAGCTGAGCATTTTCCAGTTCTTCCATAGCCTGCCTAATCACCAGACATGTCACCCATTGAGCACGTTTGGGATGGGACGTCTATGACAGCTTGTTCGAGTTCCCGCCAATATCCAGTAACTTCGCAAGAGTGGGACAACATTCCACAGGTCACAATCAACAGTCTGATAAACTCAATGCGAAGGATATGTGTCGCGCTGCATAAGGCTTATGGGGGTCACACCAGATACGGACTGGTTTCTGATCCACACCCCTACCCTTTTTAAGGTATATGTGACCAACAGATGCATATCTGTATTCCCAATCATGTGAAATCCATAGATTAGGGCCTAATTAATGTATTTCAATTGACTGATTTCCTTATATTGCATTTATATTATTGTTCAGTATACTTGAAGATCTACGGCAAGACCTGAAAATGGTTGTTTAGCAATGATCAACAACCAATTTGACAGAGCTTGAAGAGTTTTTTAAAATAACAAATTGACAAATGTTGCACAAGCCAGGTGTGGAAAGCTCTTAGAGGCTTACCCAGAAAGACTCAAAGCTGTAATCACTGCCAATGGTGCTTCTACAAAGTATTAAATCGGGGTTGAATGCTTATGTAAATGACATTTTTTTATTTCATTTTCAATAGATGTGCAAACATTTCTAAAAACTTTTTCCACTATGTCATTAATGGGTATTGCGTGTAGATGGTTGAAATAAATATTTATAATATATTTTGAATTCAGGCTGTAACACAACAAAATGTGGAATAAGTCAAGAGGTATGAATACTTTCTGAAGGCACTGTCAAATACAGGACAGTCTTAGTGGCCTATTGGTAACTTCTGCTATTGAACCCCAGAGATGGAAGACTCTTGCTTTTGTTTGATTCAGTTCATATCCCATCAGTGGAGGCTCCTCAGAGGAGGAAGGGGAGGACCATCCTGAATTTCATAAAAATTAAAATTGTGAAACATTAAAAAAGTAATACTTTTTAGAAAAAAACTATACTAAATATATTCACATCACCAAATAATTAATTAAAACACACTGGTTTGCAATGAAGGTCTACAGTAGCCTTAACAGCACTCTGTAGGGTAGCACCATGGTGTAACCGGAGGACAGATATTTGACTTCAACAAAACGTTGGAGGCTTGGGGTTCTCACCCCCTTTCCATAGACATACACAGTAATTATGACAACACAGATGTCCTCCAACCTATCAGAGCTCTTGCAGCATGAACTGACATGTTGTCCACACAGAGGGTTGGGGCTAATAAACAACACTTTGGAGTAGGATTTTGTAACGGGGGAAGTGAAGTCTTTCTACAGTCGTGAAGAACGAGGGCGAGAGGAGAGGGCGGTGGTGAGGACGAAGGGACGTTGTGTGAACACTTAGAAATAGTGGGAAAACAAACAATCAAACAATACGCGATGTGGCGACGGTTCGGCACAGCTGTGCTGTGACTGGGTTAGAGATGGTAGGAGATAGTGATGGAGAAAAAAGTGAAGCAAGTATGGAGCATAGTGGTACAAATAAAAGAGGGAGTAAGAAAGAGTAAAAGAAAGCGGGAGAGAAAGGGACTAGGGGTTTGAAGGGGAGCGAGAGGTCTATAGAGGCAGAGAGGAGGCAGAAAAGCAAGTTTGAGGAGAGCATAGTTTCTAATGCTAGCGGCAGAGAGGAGGTAGAAGGTTCCGGGGAAGGGCAAGATAAGATGCAAGGGAAGCATGGAGGTGAGGAGGAGCATGTGAGATGTGCCAGGTGTGGAGGGGAGCATGGAGGTGAGGAGGAGCATGTGAGATGTGCCAGGTCTGGAGGGGAGCATGGAGGTGAGGAGGAGCATGTGAGATGTGCCAGGTGTGGAGGGGAGCATGAGTATGGGAAATGTGGGGAGGGTATAAAACCAAAGTGCTGCAGCTGTGGGGGTGCTCATAGTGTGGCATATAGTGGGTGTGAGGAAATGAAGCAGGCAGTGGAGGTGCAACAAGTGAGAATAGAGAAGGGTGTCATATGCAGAAGCAGTGAGGGTGGTCCAGGTCCAGAGAGATACATGTTCAAGAGAGAGATGGGTAGGAGCATCTAGATCGGGGATTACGGGGCAGGTGGGTGGCGATATGGTATACATAGATAAGAGAAAGCTGGTGACGTTCATAGCAGAAGTTATCAACAGCACTGCTGAAGTAAAGTCTAAAACAGAGAAGAGGTTCAATATGACCTCAATCAGCTGAGGGTGGAGCCATGTATTACTGGATCTCAGTTATGGTGGTAGGACTACAATGGAATGCTCGAACCTGTTGGCTAATGGGAAGGAGTTCAAGCAATGCATTGTGGATATGCCAACTAAGCCTGATGTGATTTGTGTGAAATCAACATGGCTCAAACCAAATGTGGAGTCTATAATACAGGGATATGTAGTGGTCCGTAGGGACAGAGGTGTAGGGGGGGGTGTCACCTTCATAAAGCAAGGACTTCTCTACACAATGCTAGGCAAAGATACAGGAATATGTGGTGGTGGAGGTGTGGTTGAGAGGAGAGATGATAGTGGTAGTACACTACTATAATCTGTGTCAGACGTCAGAGTCTGCATTGGACCTCACTCTGGTATCTAGATGCGATGGCAGGAATCTGTGAGTTGGAGGTATGGGAGGAGTCGACAGTAGGGAGTGATCATTACCCTAAATTATGCACAGTAGGCCGGAGGGAGGAGGAGGTGTCAGTGGATGGAGTAGGCAGGTGGGTGTTTGAAAGGGCAAAGTGGGATCAGTTTCAGCAGTTAACTGAGTAGGTGATGGCTCAGGTGGATATGAGAGGGGAAGTAGATACTATGAATAACTGGGTGAGAACAGTGTTGGTGGGGGCAGCTACTGAGGCGATACCTAAGCGTTAAGGGAGGAGGAGGAAAGCAGTCCCGTGGTGGACAGAGGAGTGTGGGGCATTGGTGAGGAGTAGAAACAGGGCATTTAGAGTACTGAAATGGACACATAACTTCCAACATCTGATTCAGTATAAGCAGGCCCAGGCTCTGGTCCGTCAGGCAAAGAGGTCATGTTGGTGTTGGTTCTGTGGCACCATTGGAAGGGCGACACCAGTGGGAGAAGTGTGGGGGATGATTAAGAGGATCAGAAGGGAGTGGGATTATCCAGTGTTGACGAGTCGGAAGGATATGGCAGTAACAGATGAGAAGAAGGCAGAGATAATGGCCAAAGCGCTTGTCCAAGTGCATAGATCGGCAAATTTGTCAGAGGAGGGGCAGAGGAGAGAGAGAGAGAATGAAAAGGGAGCATCCTGGAGTGCTAGATAGGAGGGAGGATGTAAATGATGCACAATTTATCATGGCAGAGGTGAAACGGGCAATAGGTAAGGCTGGGTTAACTTCACCTGGGAAAGATGAGGTGATGAGGCACTGGATAAGGTATTGGGGTTGTACAACAGAGTGTGGAAGGAGGGCAAACTACCAGACAGTTGGAAGGAGGCAGTAGTAGTACCAATTCGGAAGCCAGGGAAGGACCCAACGAGGCCAACAAGCTATCGGTCAATAGCCTTAACATCACATGTATGTAAGATTATGGAGCGTATGATAACGGAGGCTAACTTACTTCCTGGAGAGCAGGGGGTTAGTATCGCCAGATCAGAGTGGATTCAGGAAGGGTAGGGGAACAATGTGCCCAGTGATCAGCTTAGAAGCAGGGGTCAGGTAGACTCAGGTGAACAAGGAGACTGTTGTAGCTGTATTTTTTGATGTGGAGAAGGCATATGATGTGGAAGGAGGGGTTGTTAATCAAGCTTGATATTATGAGGGTAGGAGGAAGAACATACAACTGGATAAAGGATTTCCTGCTTGGAAGGTCTATCCAGGTGAGGGTGAGGCAGTCTCTCTCAGGAAGCTACATGGTGGATAATGGTAAACCACAGGGGAGTGTGATTAGTCTTCTGTTGTTCTCAATCATGATCAATGATGTTTACTCTCAGGTACAGCTGGATTTTGGGAGGTCGTTATTTGCAGATGATGGGGCCTTATGGAAGAGAGGAGGAAATGTTCCATACATAGTCAGAAAGGTACAGAAAGCAATTGATGAGGTAGAGTGGTGGGCATTAATGTGGGGATTCAGGTTCTCTGCAGAGAAAACTCAGACAGTGTTCTTTACCAGGAGGAAGGTGGGAGATGAGGTATGCTTGAGGTTATATGGGAGAAACTTGGAGAGGGTGGGGACCTTCAGGTTCCTTGGGGTATACTTTGATACTAGAATGGCCTGGGCAGAACACATTGAGAGAGTGGTGGGAAGTGTAAGAAGATACTAAACGTGATGCGCTGTCTGACAGGGAAGGAGTGGGGGGCTGGGCGTGCCTCATTGAAGACCATATATGTCGCATTGATCCAATCTGTAATAGACTATGGCAGTGTAGCGTATGGTTCGGCAGCCCGGACATCATTGGAAAGGCTCGATGTCATACAGGGACAAGGACTCAGAATATTTAGTGGGGCATTTTGGACGTCTCCAGTGGCTGCACTACAGGTGGAGATGGGGGCTATGCCATTGCAGATTAGGAGACAGCAGCTGGCAATTAATTATCAGGTCAACCTACAGGGACATGGGGTGTCTCATCCTGCAAAAGGGGTTTTACAGGCATGCTGGGAACATGAGCAAAGAGAGAACACAAGCTTTGTGTGGGTAATAACCAGACGAAGGAGATGGGACTGTATGGAAGGGAGTTTAGTCCAACGGTAGCTATTCCTGTGAATCCACCATGGCTACTCCCGCCTCCAGTAGAAGTTCTAGAAGTGTTGGAAAGATTACAGAAAGATAGGGGGGGGTGTTGATCCATCTGATTTGTTTAAGAAAAGTCTTGATACTGTGTATCAGGATTTTGCCATTTACACAGATGGTTCAAAAGATCCAAGGACAGGACGTACTGGGTCAGCATTTGTAGTGCAGGAATGTGGGGTGTCAGTCAGGAAACGTATTACAGATCCTATGGCTGTATATACGGTGGAGATGATGGCCATACTGTTGGCCTTGCAGTGGGTGGAGGAAGTTAAGCCAGAAAGAGTAGTTATTTGCTCTGATTCATGTGCAGTGCTAAGGAGTCTCCAGTCCTTTATATCACGCAGCAGACAATACCTGCTTTATGAGGTGCTACAAACCCATGGCAGGAGTAAACAAATGGGTATACAGATCATATTTACATGGGTCCCAGCTCATGTGGGAGTGGAGGGGAACGAGGCAGTTGATGTACTGGCTAAACAAGCACTAAATAGTGGGGATATTGATGTGGTAGTTTCAATGAGTAAGGCAGAGGCAAAAAGCATGATATGGACAGTGATGGTGGAGAAATGGCAGAAGCAGTGAAATAGAGATACTTAGGGTAGGCATTTTTTTTAAAGTACAGAGGAACGTTGGGGAGGTGAGATCGGCAGGAAGGGACAGAAGAGAGGAGGCTATATTTACAAGATTAATGGTGGGACACAGCCAGTTGAATAAGACCTTACATGTGATAGGAAAGAATCCAACAGGAAAATGTGAGTATTGCCAGGAAACAAACACTGGACAGTAACTAAACAGGGATAAACATAACTGAATTTCTCTAATACAAACTCTTGTTTGCAACTGTTGGACTAATGATTACAACCTAGATCAGCTAGTTGCAGGCAAGAGTGTGCAAGGCGGTATTGAATGTGTCAATGTCTGTCACCTTGATTACTCAAATGTCTCTCAACCTGTGCACCTACGTTGTAAACTTTCATTCATAGGCTAGATTGTAGCAAACTCATGATGGGTATAGGGAAAATTTGAGTATCATGTAGTAGCCTAATCCTATCAATGTTATATTGAGCTGGGTGAACGTAATATGAATGACAGTTGTTGTGGATTCTGACTGAGGTGTGTTTCCAGTGCTTTTGAAATAAATGTGACTGAATCAGCTTGATCTGAAGTGAATAATGATATTATAATAAATTATGTTTAAATTGTCGTGAGACATTTGAAATGAACCCTTGTATCTATTGTGAACAGCAGTATGTGGTTGCTGTTAGAGTTAAGGTGAGTTGGCGCTCTTAGACAGTTACAAGATACTTTGTTGAAGTTTGATTTTCCCAATCCTACTCTAAAATAATATGGAAACCATACAGCAAAGAGATGTCACAGTTCGAAAATGTAATGTAACACAATCGGCATCTGAGTGCCTCGTTCTGAGATCCATAGTTGTTACTTAAACCAATCTCACAATAACTTAATTGTGTAGGGAACACTACTTCAGAACCAGGTCACAGCATTACATGACAACGAACCTAGAATAGCAAAAATGTACATAGGCACGAGTCACAGTCATCTAAACACAATCTATATTTGAACCATGAGTTCTGTATCAGCAGTGTGTGACTGTGAACTGTCTACTTTTACAGAAAGAAACGTGTCAGTTCTGAGCATATGTACATGAAAACATTTGACCATTACATTTTTTGGGGGGGGGTGATTGAATGAATCTTTTTTATTTATTTTTTAAAGTTATTTGCATCCCAGACACAATTGCCTCCCACCCTTATGAATTCTCAATCAACCTATTTCTGGTTAATACATAGTCATTATTAGAGATGCTTCCATTGTATTTTCCTGATTAAAGGGGGTGGCAGGTAGCATAGTGGTTTGAGTGTTGTGCCAGTAACCGAAAGGTTGCTGGATCAAATCCCAGAACTGACAAGGTAAAAATCTGCCATTCTACCCCTGAACAAGGCAGTTAACCCACTGTTCCCCAGTAGGCAGGCATTGTAAATAAGAACTTGTTCTTAACTGACTTGCCTAGTTATGGTCCAAAAAAAGGTTCATTTAAAAATATATATATATTTAACCAGGTAGGCAAGTTGAGAACAAGTTCTCATTTACAATTGCGACCTGGCCAAGATAAAGCAAAGCAGTTCGACACATACAACAACACAGAGTTATACATGGAGTAAAACAAACAAACATACAGTCAATAATACAGTATAAACAAGTCTATATACGATGTGAGCAAATGAGGTGAGAAGGGAGGTAAAGACAAAGAAAAGGTCATGGTGGCGAAGTAAATATAATATAGCAAGTAAAACACTGGAATGGTAGATTTGCGGTGAATGAATGTGCAAAGTAGAAATAGAAATAATGGGGTGCAAAGGAGCTAAATAAATAAATACAGTAGGGGAAGAGGTAGTTGTTTGGGCTAAATTATAGATGAGCTATGTACAGGTGTAGTTATCTGTGAGCTGCTCTGACAGATGGTGCTTAAAGCTAGTGAGGGAGATAAGTGTTTCCAGTTCCAGAGTTTTTTGTAGTTCGTTCCAGTCATTGGCAGCAGAGAACTGGGAGGAGAGGCGGACAAAGGAAGAATTGGTTTTGGGGGTGACCAGAGAGATATACCTGCTGGAGCACGTGCTACAGGTGGGTGCTGCTATGGTGACCAGCGAGCTGAGATAAGGGGGGACTTTACCTAGCAGGTTCTTGTAGATGACCTGGAGCCAGTGGGTTTGGCGACGAGTATGAAGCGAGGGCCAGCCAACTAGAGCGTACAGGTCGCAGTGGTGGGTAGTATATGGGGCTTTGGTGACAAAACGGATGGCACTGTGATAGATTGCATCCAATTTATTGAGTAGGTTATTGGAGGCTATTTTGTAAATGACATCACCGAAGTCGAGGATCGGTAGGATGTTCAGTTTTATGAGGGTATGTTTGGCAGCATGAGTGAAGGATGCTTTGTTGCGAAATAGGAAACCGATTCTAGATTTAACTTTGGATTGGAGATGTTTGATGTGAGTCTGGAAGGAGACTATACAGTCTAACCAGACACCTAGGTATTTGTAGTTGTCCACATATTCTAAGTCAGAACTGTCCAGAGTAGTGATGCTGGACGGGTGGGCAGGTGCAGGCAGTGATCGGTTGATGCGCCTGCATTTGGTTTTACTTGTATTTAAGAGCAGTTGGATGCCACGGAAGGAGAGTTGTATGGCATTGAAGCTTGTCTGGAGGGTTGTTAACACAGTGTCCAAAGAAGGGCCAGAAGTATACAGAATGGTGTCGTCTGCGTAGAGGTGGATCAGAGACTCACCAGCAGCAAGAGCGACATCATTTATGTATACAGAGAAGAGAGTCGGCCCAAGAATTGAACCCTGTGGCACCCTCATAGAGACTGCCAGAGGCTCGGACAACAGGCCCTCTGATTTGACACACTGAACTCTATCAGAGAAGTCGTTGGTGAACCAGGCGAGGCAATCATTTGAGAAACCAAGGCTATCGAGTGTGCCGATGAGGATGTGGTGATTGACGAAAGCCGAAAGCCTTGGCCATGTCAATTAATACGGCTGCACAGTATTGTTTCTTATCGATGGCGGTTAAGATATTGTTTAGGACCTTGAGCGTGGCTGAGGTGCACCCATGACCAGCTCTGAAACCAGATTGCATAGCGGAGAAGGTGCGGTGGGATTCGAAATTGTCAGTAATCTGTTTGTTAACTAGGCTTTCAAAGACCTTAGAAAGGCAGGGTAGGATAGATATAGGTCTGTAGCAGTTTGGGTCAAGAGTGTCCCCCCCTTTGAAGAGGGGGATGACCGCAGCTGGGCCTGGGCCTGGGCCTAGGCCTGGGCCTGTTCTGAAATGCGTACAGTATGTGTGTTTTTCTGAGTTACATGTTTAAGTGGAGAGGTCAGAGGTCAGTGCCAGTTTGCATCCCAAATGGAACCTGGTTCCCTAAGTAGTGCAGACCCAGTAGTGTCGACTGAAGGTGTGTGCCACATCATATTCACTAGAAGATCAATTATTACCCTTCTCTGGTTCTGCCCTGCTATTGGTGCGGTGAGGAGGGGGAAAAGGCCAGATAGCCAATGAGAGTGCCTAGAGGAGGGTGACTCTCAACACTGGTAGCTGTCCGACAATCTATGTCACATTTACTCTGATAAAGAGTGGACAGCAGTGAGCTACAGAGCTGCATGCCCATTTTCACTGTGATCCTGACATTGTGTGTCTCTATGGGTTTGTCTCTCCTCTGATCCTGCTTAAGTCCCCCACAGTAGACAGGATGTTGAACCTGAAGGAGCTGTGTAGGAGCCTGCCCCTGGACCCAATGACACCCAACCAGGGTTGGGACCCCAATGAGCCACACGCATCTGTCAGGACACACAACCTCACTCCAGAGGAGGAGAGGGTAAGTACACAGACATACTGTCACGTCTATGGAATGCAGACCCATGTCAACGATTATAGACATCACACTCAGGGTGATCTACTCAGGGTGATCTACTCACCTGTAGATTTTCCCAAGACTTATCGGTTTATCTTTGAGTGGAACCATAATGCTTTTAATGTGGTATTTTAGGAGTAACTAAACTAGAGGCATATCCCATTTATAGCCAAGGAATTATCTTATTGAGGCCAGTGTCATAAACTTCATAATCTTTTTTTATCTCATCCAGATAATTGTCAGTTTAGGTGTCAAATCATGCCCATCCTTGTATTCCTCAGTGAGAGTGAATCTTTAAATTGAAAAAGGATGAGTGAAGATTACAGACGCACCACAGCTTGTGGGTTGATTCCAATTATTGTTGGAGAAAATTGGGGACCCTGAACATTATAACACACAGTGCATGTGATTCATTTGATCCAATCTATTGAGAGTCAATGATGTGTTGACGCACGGTTCACATTATGTAATGCTCAGCACAATGGCATTTTTGGGGCTTTAGGGTAGGAGACAGTGTTGGTTCACACCCTCAGAACCTTCAATCAGCTTCACTACCGTTTGCCAGAACTGGGAGAAAAGGACACTGTCAACGATTAAGAGAGATAGGAATGAGTGCTTTCATGGCGAGAGAGGGGGAGCAAAACACAAAGGACCAGAAAGTTAGCAAAAGAGAGGATGCAAAAGAAAAAGAGGGTCAAAGTCCTTGAGTTATTTCAAAACAATTACGCCACATTCTGACCTCCTGTCTCACCCCCTCCTTTCGTCCTCCTCTCTAGCTGGCCCTGAGGAGTGACCTGCGCTTCTGAGTTTGCCCGGGAGCTCAGGCACATGGACACATCTACATGTACTGCTTCTGCCCCCTAATACACATGAGGTACTTATTAATATCTAAAACACTACTCCCCACCTGTAGTAATCCCTTTCTCGATTCCATGATAAGGTCCTACCCCTTGATATGTGTGTGTGTGTGTGTGTGTGTGTGTGTGTGTGTGTGTGTGTGTGTGTGTGTGTGTGTGTGTGTGTGTGTGTGTGTGTGTGTGTGTGTGTGTGTGTGTGTGTGTGTGTGTGTGTGTGTGTGTGTGTGTGTGTGTGTGTCCTCAGGGCCTACCCTATAGATCAGTATCCCTGTCGTACACACCAAGCTGCCTCCATCAAGCTCATCATCATGAATAACCTGGACCCTGCAGTTGCCCAGGTAACCACCACTCTCACATACTGTACATGGCATACAACAGTTCACTTCTCATTTCTGATTTAACTAAAACAATGTATTCATCCACCTAAATCAGTCTGTCTATTGTTGCTTTATCATCTTCTCCTGCTCTGCTCTCCAGTTTCCCCAGGAGCTGGTTACCTATGTGGGGAATGGACAGGTTTTCTGTAACTGGGCCCAGGTAAGGACAGAGCACGTGAGTATGATGGTATTACAGTATGTATATATCTCTGTGCAATAATGTGTGTGGAATTTGACTTGCACTGTGTGGAAACACATTCATTGCTATATACAGTATCATTGTCACCAATGGCATGGTAACCACACATCCCTCCCTCCGTCTCGCCTCCCTACTCTACAGCATTTCAATTAGATGCTGTTTTTCCGTTACCACCTAGGTTTTCCCATTTTGATTTGGAATAGCCCATGGCACCATGATTAGTCCTAACAGTCAACAGTAGAGGGCACTAGCCCCTTTGTAAACTCACATTGAAATTGTCTTAAAGGGAGACTGGGATTTTGGCAATGGAACCCTTTATCTACTTCCTCAGAGGTAGATGAACTCGTGGATATAATATTTTTGTCTCTGCGTGCAGTTTGAAGGAAGTTGCTAACTGGCGTTAGCGCAATTGATAACTAGCGTTAGTGGAATGACTGTAAGTCTATGGTAACTGCTAGCATGCTAGTAGACACCATGGACTTCCAGCCATTGTGCTAATGCTAATCAGCATTGGCTCACAAAACTACATCTAACTTCCTTGCAGAGACATAAAAATGGTATCCATGAGTTGATCTGACACTGGAGAAGTAGTTTAATGGGCTTCATTGCCAAAATCCTGAATTAAACAATGGACCTGTTTCTCTTTCTTCCCCCTTCCCCTCTCTCTCTCTCTCTCTCTCTCTCTCTCTCTCTCTCAATACCTCTGTAGCTGACAGTGCTGAATGAATGCAGGTCTGATGAACTGAGGGGCCGGGTTTTGGTGACGTCAGAGCTGGGGGGGCATGAGGGGGGGCACAGGCCAAGACTGCTGTCATCGCTGGCTGTGTGGGGGTCATTGTTGGGAAGGGGCCGTAAGTAATCACGTCACTGTTAGTCTACACAATTATTTTTCAAAGTATGTGACAAATAATATTTGAATTGATTTAGTGTTATACTTCTAATGGAAATACAATTACACCCGAGTTTACATTTACATAAAACACTGGCGACACACTGGTGTGGGGCTAAGTCTACATGGATATGAAGAACAAAAAAGACCATGAATGAGTTGGAGACCCCTGGTCTGGTTACGGTTAAGGTTGAGGGGGTTTCTCTCTAAACGTTGGTCTCCCCCTCCTCTCCACCAGCCTCTGTAGACAGGTAGCTGCCATCAATAAGCTGTCTGAGGCAGGGATGTTCTTCTGGGACTATGGCGACACCTTCCTCCTGGAGACCCAGAGAGAAGGTGAGTCCTACAGTTCAACCATCACCACCAAACTGAGTAGATATAAGTCATTGACACAGGGTCAGACATTATTTCACCCTCCTAATGGTTAAGGTTAGGATTGAGGGTAGGGTAATCCAAGATCTGTGGTTAATGCCAAGGAGCAATTTCTAGATCCACATACACATGCTGAAGAGTAGGCTGATCACAGCATGTCTAGTGATATCAGCAGAGTCCTCTCCAGTTTGATAACCTTTAGGTTGGTGTTCCTCTCCTTTTCTTCAGGAGCGGAGGTAGAGAAGGAGGGAGGTGGAGTGACTGAGTTCCACTACTCGTCCTACGTCCAAAACATCATGGG
This sequence comes from Oncorhynchus keta, assembly GCF_023373465.1. NCBI lineage: Eukaryota > Metazoa > Chordata > Actinopteri > Salmoniformes > Salmonidae > Oncorhynchus > Oncorhynchus keta. The sequence continues at coordinate 35,250,930 of NC_068430.1, read as the reverse complement.
GTAAGTGATAGGGTGAGGGGATAGCTCAAGACAGATATAGCTCCTGATGACTAGGGCCCAGTTTTTTATTCTGATCAAATTAAACTTGTGGCTATAACTCTTGACCCATCCCTTCTCGAACCGTTGCACTGGATCTGCACCTCCGGTGACCCCTGTGACTGATGACATCGCCACCACTGTCCTGGAGGAGATCAGTGCCAACGTGACTGAGCCAGAATCCTCTACTCAGACCAGAAAGGCCGTGTGTGTATTGCCTTGGCCATCAATCAAGCTATTGCTGATGGGAGAGTTTTGGTAAGAGCCCAATCAGCCTTACCAATATCTCTATATTATGGGTGCTTGTACGAGTTATATTATGAGGATATATGCTTCGGTTGGAGTCTCCAGTGGGTAGGTAAACCTGTAGGAATGATGATTACTTTTTTTCTGTCCAGTCTCCTGTGGTCACCATGACGTCAGTGAAACACAGTCCCTTCAAAGATACCTCCAACGTGTATAACGGCTCTGCCTTCTATGTAGGTACACTTCAGCACACTTATCACTTGGACAGACATTATTTTGACATTGTATTAGCCACTATGTTAGTGTAGATGGCTAGAAACCATTGACTTTGGGTGAACTCAGGTATGTCAAAGAGTGCCTGTCTTGACCCCTGATAGATATGGGGGTCTACGTGAGTGTCCCTGCACAATGATGGAGGGGTCGGCTGGTAAGACCTGAGTCTGACCCTTCAAACAGGGGATGGGAAAGAGAAATGGAAGAAAGAGGGATAGCACACAAAAGCCTATGAGATAATTATGAGACATTGTGCATCAGATAACCAATCTTGCTCATGGACAACCTTGAAATGTGTTTGTTCATATAATGTGAGCACGTAACTATAGTTTAGAGTCCCAGTCATGTCCCCTCCTCCACTCAGTCAGACTATATGTTCTGTCTCAAGTCTCTCTCCAGGAGTGAGGTGATGAACGGAGGTTTTGGTTTACTGGATGGGACAGAGGAGGCAGCGAAGAGAGCCAGTCTGATGCTCAATTGGGATGTCTCTAAAGCGGTGAGAGAGGGGCGATGGTGGAACGTAGACAGGGAAGCTGTCTTTGAGATTGTTAGATACTGTTCTTAGAAATATTACAACAGGATAAGTTAAAAGGGTGCATGTAATATATATATATATATTTTTTTACCTTTAATTAACTAACAAATTCTTATTTTCAATAGGAACAGTGGGTTAACTGCCTTGTTCAGGGGCAGAACGACAGATTTTTACCTTGTCAGTTCGGGGATTCGATCTTGCAACCTTTCGGTTACTAGTCCAACGCTCTAACCACTAGGCTACATGCCACAGAACCTATTAATAACCCAGCTAGCACATTTGGTTCCTTGGAAGTTGTGGGAACATACCTCGGTGTCTGGCAAGACTCTAAACTCTCCTTCCAAACTCATATTAAATATCTCCAATCCAAAATCAAATCTAGAATCGGCTTTCTATTTCGCAACAAAGCCTCCTTCACTCACGCCGCCAAACTTACCCTAGTAAAACTGACTTATCCTACTGATCCTCCACTTCGGCGATGTCATCTACAAAATAGCTTTCAATACTCTACTCAGCAAACTGGATGCAGTCTATCACAGTACCATCCATTTTGTTACCAAAGCCCCTTATACCACCCACCACTGTGACCTGTATGCTCTAGTCGGCTGGCCCTCGCTACATATTCGTCGTCAGACCCACTGGCTCCAGGTCATCTATAGGTCTATGCTAGGTAAAGCTCCACCTTATCTCAGCTCACTGGTCACGATAACAACACCCACCCGTAGCACGCGCTCCAGCAGGTATATTTCACTGGTCACCCCCAAACACCTCTTTTGGCCGCCTTTCCTTCCAGTTCTCTACTGCCAGTGACTGGAACAAATTGCAAACATCGCTGAAGCTGGAGACTTATATTTCCCTCACTAACTTTAAACATCAGCTATCTGAGCAGCTGACCGATCGCTGCAGCTGTACATTGTCCATCTGTAAATAGCCCACCCAATCTACCTACCTCATCCCCATATTGTTTTTATTTACTTTTCAGCTCTTTTACACACCAGTATCTCTACTTGCACATCATCATCTGCTCATTTATCACTCCAGTGTTAATCTGCTAAATTGCAATTACTTCGCTACTATGGTCTATTTATTGCCTACCTCCTCACGCCATTTGCACACACTGTATATAGACTTTCTTTTTTTCTATTGCGCTATTGACTGTACGCTTGTTTATTCCATGTGTAACTCTGTGTTGTTTGTGTCGCACTGCTTTGCTTTATCTTGGCCAGGTCGCAGTTGTAAATGAGAACTTGTTCTCAACTAGCTTACCTCTCAACGAGCTTACCTGGTTAAATAAAGGTGAAATAAAAAAATAAATGTTTGGTTTCCCATTGGTTTTGGGAACGAAGCCATACCTTTCCTGACCGTTAAAACTGAATGTTTTTTTTTTAAGTTCTGACAATGGAAGTGAAAATTTAGCCTCTTCTGGGAACGTAGTTTATTTTAGGTTGCAGGGAGGTTCTGAGAACGTTTTACTATGGTTCCCTGAAAGTTTTCCTTGAAGGTAAATAAATAACATTCTGAGGACATGTTCCAATAAGACTGTTAATTACACTTCCAACTTAATTTGGCTTAACTATTTTGAATTTCAAACACAGATAGGACACATGGAAATTAACATATTTATTGTGGGACAATGTCAATGAGATTCAAACCTATGATCTTCTGTTATCTATCCATGGACTTACTCCACTGCACCACCACAATGGAGCTAGCATGCCATGTTTTTTTTAAACTCATACAAAGCTATTTGTTGTAGTCTGTTCAAACAGACCCCATTTTAAAGGAAACAAGTGCTCTTTAAGATCAGGTTTGGCCAATTAGTGGGTGCGGTCAACATACCTGAACACACATAATAAGGTAGAGGATAGAGATCGTTTTGTTGATGCTGAGAACGGAATGTATATGTTTTTAAGGGTGTGTTCCAGTGGAGGATCCTCAGAGGAAAATGTTATGAAAATAACATTTTTAAATGTTTCACTGTTTTATAATTTTTAGATAAAACTATATTAAATATATTCATATGTCACCAAATAATTGATTAAAATACACAGTTTTGCAATGAAGGTCCACAGTAACTTCAACTGCACTGTCTGGGGTAGCACCATGGTGTAGCTGGAGGAGCTTCCGTCCCACTCTGGCTACGTTGACGTCAATACAAAACCATAGAGGCTTGTAGGCCTCAGCCCCTTCCATAGACATACAGTACATGGTAAATATGACCACTTCCGGGGGACGTCCTCCAACCAATCAACCCTTTTGCAGTATGAACTGACATGTCCATCCAATCATTTAATTAGGATCAGAGAATGAACCTAGTGAGTTGTATTGGGATTTTGCCACAGAGTATTATGGGGGTTGTATATGTTGAGAAACTTGGTGACATTGTTGGATAGAGATTAAGAGTGAAAAGTGATAGTTGAGCATTATTCAAATTATTATTTTCAAATTCTAGGAGACGGAGGAGGTATATTATGAATTGTTTTCTTGGTTTAAGAACATTATTTTTGAGTCCAGTTAGTGCAATTGATTTAAATGTGCCTTGCTAGCTAGCTACCAGGCAGAGTGTGCAGTTTTCTCCGCCAGGATGGTAGAATAGCCAACGCTGCCGAAAATGTTGTGGACTTTTTGTTGCCTGAGATCAGTTTCATGAAGAAGGATGAAAAGTTGAGGGTGTTCAATACCAACTGGTATCATATGCCGATATGGATGTCATAAGGTGAATGCACCAATTTGTAAGTCGCTCTGGATAAGAGCGTCTTCTAAGTGACTTAAATGTAATGTAAATGTATCAAATGTATAGCTGGTTAACAGGGAGCATTTCATCAAGCTGCCTGTATTACTGGCCTTGCCTGCTTTCTGGAAAGTCTGAGCCTTGGTCGAAAGTTGGGTAAGGTGGGTACAATGACAAGTAGAACATTGATCGTTCAGCTAAATGGAAAAACAAAAGCAGGGAGCATATACAGTTGAAGTCAGACGTTTACATTAATTTAGGTTGGAGTGATTAAAACGAATTTTTCAACCACTCCACAAATTTATTTTTAACAAACTATAGTTTTGGCAAGTCGGTTAGGACATCTACTTTGTGCATGACACAAGTCATTTTTCCAAAAATTGTTTACAGGCAGATTATTCCACTAATAATTCACTGTATCACAATTCCAGTGAGTCAGAAGTTTACATACACTAAATTGACTGTGCCTTTAAACAGCTTGGAAAATTCCAGAAAATAATGTCATGGCTTTAGAAGCTTCTGATAGGCTAATTGACATCATTTGAGTCAGATGGAGGTGTACCTGTGGATGTATTTCGAGGCCTACCTTCAAACTCAGTGCCTTTTCGCTTGACATGATACAGGAAAACTGGTCCCATCATACCGCATATCAAACATTTTTACAACTGGTTAATCACTGTCATACCTTATAGGGTCCAGAGTTTTCCTAGTTAGGTTAACACATAAGCAAAAACTCCAGGCCCTAAAAATAACCCCACTGCTCTGGGTGCCACCAGTCTGCTTGCAGTTGTCAGTTATCATAGTTAGGATAGGATAAAGTAATCCTTCTCACCCCCCCCCCCTTAAAAGATTTAGATGCACTATTGTAAAGTGGCTGTTCCACTGGATGTCATAAGGTGAATGCACCAATTTGTAAGTCGCTCTGGATAAGAGCGTCTGCTAAATGACTTAAATGTAAATGTAAATGTAAATCATCAGGTATGTGGATGATCAGGGCTTTATTCGGGAATGTTTCTTGGGATACTTTGATGTGTCCAGTGGGCAAGATGGGCAATCTGTGTTTGACTTTAAAAATGCAAAAAAAATTTAAAAAAATAGCACAATTGGTTGGGAGAATGTAAAACGTCAGCCATGTTCTTCTGCGCCATCTTTGGCACACATTGAACAAATCTGATCAAACAAAGTGGATATTAGTCAAATCTGTCATTTAAGAGCAATGCCTTGTTAATTCACCAAAAGTATATTAAAGTATATATTAGGATATCAATGTGTATGGCTAAGCTATTCTTCATTGTGCCAGTTAATTTAAATTAAACATCGCCTAATGCATCAGTTTAATTAGCCCTAAATGTGCAATAAAAAATATTGTGCCTATAGCTTATTTATTGAACCGCGGGGCACTATGCTGATAAACCTATTCTTTACCATGGTATAGCCCTATTCGGACGGGTATTGCTAGAGATGTTGGGTTTGTCATTATTATCCAAGCATGTGCGTTATTCCAGAGGACAATTCACACGATATTGTTTTCCAAACTGCCCCTTGTAATTCCTAAACGTTTTAAAAAATAATTTACTTTTACGACAGAAGCCTGGAGGGTTTTATTGTAGGCATGAAGATATTTCAACGTCATAGGCTATACTGATAACTCGTGCTTGACTGCCAAATGTATAGATGTTCTCATAATATTTAAATTGATCAAGTGTGATCATAATCATTATTTTAGCGATCCCATGGTTGACCTTCCTAATAACAATGCACCCCATCCTGCTGATTTGAGCTGCTGAACCATATTTGCACTTGAGATGCATTTATGGATGAGAAAGTGAACTTTGCATTTTCACGAGGTTTAACGGGGATTGCCAAGGACAGAGCATTCCAACCCTGTTATTGGAGAACTACCATCCTGTGGGTTCACATCAACTTTAATCTAGCGCACTTGATTCAATAATTAGCTGGTTAGTTACAACTCGGGTTGGAGTGAAAATGTATAGGAAGGTAGCTCTCCAAGAACAAGGTTGGAGAGCCCTGACCTAGGACATCAACAGCCAGCCACCCCGCATCATCCCATGTGATCGTCAAGGCTGCATACAGCAGAAATATCACTGAAATATTCTAGTTCCAACACATCACCTTCTAGTTGATGACCAAATAGGCAGCATAATGCTAATGCCAGTCCTCTAGAAACCCACATGTAGTCAGTCTAGTAGGACTCTGCAATGATGATGAGGTGGTGTGTACATGTGTGCGCATCAATTTCAGCTTGTTTTCGGAGTCTTCGACTCCAACCACAGGAGTCGACTCCTTTTGACTCCAACAACAGGAGTCAGATTCGGGGTCGACTCCAAAAATCTCGGAGCACATTACTTTGACCACCGCGCGTTTCCATGGCAATTCGATTGTTGGTCGAGTTCAACTGATATCTTTACCGCATCTACAGTATGGAGTGGCCCCTGCAAAAGCAACAAAAGGTTCCATGGTTACCATGCGTAAACACGCACGAGTGGATCAAGAACCAGCGCTACTCCCCAAGAGTAGACGGCCATGACAGCTCGAATGCTGAAAACAGAACTGGTGTCGCTACCTATCAATTTACAATAGGAATACATTAGATACAATATAAATCCAAAACTGTTTCATTTGACTAGGTCTATAATCGCAGCACCCAAAATGGATGATTTGGAGATAGAGGAACAACTGGCGCGAATTAAAAAGAGAGATTTATTGCAGACATATTTCTACAAAATGGCAAGCAGAGTGTTCGGTCCCGCTAAAACACGGGACAGGGTTTTCATCGCGCCACCGATGCCCAAACGGCCCGTTTGCACGCCGAAGCCTGAAAGCCAAGTGCTGACAAAATGCCGATATGGGTCAGTGGCGGCCATGGTTTCGGGAACAGGGGACAGAGTCAGTGGTGCTCCAATGACAGTGATGCCTTTGGAAGTTAATGACGCGAAGCACCAAGACTGTGTTAACCAAAGGAGGTCATTTCGTCGACAGTTCGATAGTCTCGGAGACTTGTCGAAGTGGCTTAACAGCAAGCCGACGGTGACCGAGCTGGAGATGTTGGTTGTGGAAAGAGAGAAAAAGAAGCAGAGAACTCCCTCACCTGTCCTGGGTTTTACTTTGACACCCCCGGAGGCTCTTAAGGTAACCCCAGCGAGCAGAATTATGTTGAGAAAAATGTATTGTAGACATTTCCATGCGTTGAAATCAGGTTCATTTTCGGTTCTAAATTAAAGTCGAATAGACCTTTAAAATGTTTTTTTTTTTTTGTTTCTATGGCCAAATTTCAACTATAATTTCGTTCACATATATATAGAAAGCATTATCACATAATGTTTTATTCTAATTGGAGCCAACTGAAGATTGCATTATGGAATATTTATTATTCCTCCTGTTATCTGTTTTTCAAAAAGCATTAGAAGTGGCAAGTTTTCAGAACAACAAAAAAACAACAGAACAAACTACAATAACTCTTTTACAGTCTTGCTACGACTGTGATATGTGGTTGTTTATCTGCCTTAATTGAATGCACTGGCGTTAAGTACTCGAAGAGCATCTGCTAAAAGACCTTAATGTAAAAAAATAAAGACTTGCAAAGCATGCAGGGTATTATTATAATGACATCGGCACCCAAACAAGACCACATTTATTTTTTTCTGACCGGACCAAATCTGAACCAATCATAGACATCGACGTGTTAATGGTGTTAAGTTTAATGATGTATAATGGCGCAGGAGGGGATGGCTTCCGTTTTAACTGCTCCTAACCAACTGTACTATTTGTTAGTTTTTTCACAATATTTGTAAATTATTTTATATATATATAATGTTACTGCTACCGTCTCTTATGACCGAAAATAGCTTCTGGATATCAGAACAACGATTACTCACCTCGAACTAGATAGTGTTTTTTTTTATGAGTCCGATGCAGAAGATGTTTTGGTTCCCCGAGACCAGGCCCAAATCCCTGTCATTCGCGTGAAGAAAAGATGGAAATACAGGGGGTGGAGATTGGGGTGCCTTGTGAGAATTCATTGGCGAGTGGGTAACCTGCCTCTACCATCTGTTCTATTGGCCAACGTGCAATCACTGGAAAATAATCTTGATGATGTCCGTTCGAGATTATCCTACCAACGGGACATTAAAAACTAGTATTTTATGTTTCACCGAGTTGTGGCTGAACGACTATATGGATAATATAGAGCTGGCTGGGTTTTCCGTGCATCAGCAGGACAGAAGCCTTTGTGTTCAACCTCTCCCTGACCGAGTCTGTAATACCTACGTGTTTCAAGCAGACCAGCATAGTCCCTGTGCCCAAGAAAGCCAAGGTAACCTGGCTAAATAACTACTGCCCTGTAGCACTCACGTCAGTAGCCATGAAATGCTTTGAAAGGCTGGTCATGACTCACATCAACACCATCATCCCGGAAACCCTAGACCCACTCCAATTCACATACCGGCCCAACAGATCCACAGATGACGCAATCTCAATTGCACTCCACATTGACTTTTCCCCACATGGACAAAAGCAACACCTATGTGAGAATGCTGTTCATTGACTACAGCTCAGCGTTCATCATCATAGTGCCCACAAAGCTCATCACTAAGCTAATGATCCTGGGACCTAACACCTCCCTCTGCAACTGGATCCTGGACTTCCTGACAGGCCACCCCAGGTGGTAAGGGTAGGCAACAACACATTTGCCATGCTGATCCTCAACACTGGGGCCCCTCAGCAGTGCGTGCTTAGTCCCCTCCTGTGCTCCCTGTTCACCCACGACTACTTGGCCAAGCACGACTCCAACACCATCATTAAGTTTGCTGACGACACAACAGCGATAGGCCGGATCACCGACAACGATGAGACAGCATATAGGGAGGAGGTCAGAGACCTGGCAGTGTGAGGCCAGAACAACAACCTCTCCTTCAACGTGAGCAAGACAAAGGAGCTGATCGTGGACTACAGGAAAAGGAGGGCCGAACAGGCCACCATTAACATCGACGGGGCTGTAGTGGAGCGGGTTGAGAGTTTCTAGTCCCTTGGTGTCCACATCACTAACAAACTATCATGGTTCAAACACACCAAGACAGTCGTGAAGAGGGCACGACAACACATTTTTCCCCCCAGGAGAAAAGATTTGGCATGGGTCCCCAGATCCTCAAAGAGTTGTACAGCTGCACCATCGAGAGCATCCTGACCGGTTCAATCACCGCCTGGTATGGCAAATGCTGGGCATCCGACCGTAAGGCGCACCACTGGGGCCAAGCTTCCTTCCATCCAGGACCTACTGTATATATTAGGCGATGTCAGAGGAAGGCCCAAACAATTGTCATAGACTCCAGTCACCCAAGTCATAGACTGTTCTCTCTGCTACCGCACGGTCAAGTCAAGGTCCAAAAGGCTCCTTAACATCTTCTACTGCCAAGCCATAAGACTGCTAAACAATTAATCAAGTGGCTACTCGGACAATCTACATTGACAACCACCCCTCTCCTTTGTCCTCCTTTGTTTTTACACTGCTACTCGCTCGCTGTTTATTATCTATGCATAGTCACTATACCCCTACCTACAGTACATGTACAAATTACCATGACTAACCTGTACCCCCGCACATTGACTCGGTAATGGTACCCCTTGTATATATTGTTATTTTATTGTGTTACTTTTTATTTTATTTTTTGACTTTAGTAAATACTTTATTCACTATTTCTTGAGCTGCATTGTTGGTTAAGGGCTTGTAAGTAAGCATTTCACGTTAAGGTTGTATTTGGCGTATGTGACAAATAAAATGTGATTTTATTTTATTTACAAGTTTGTACAGCACCATACAGCACAGTACAGTAGAGCATATCAGAGTTTAGTTCACTATGGTAGAGTAGAATACAGTTCAGTACAATATAGTTCTTTACACTGTACTTTACTGTGCTCTGCTGTCCTCTACTGTACATCACTGTAATCTACTATGCTGTATTCTACTGTACTGAACTATATGTTCACTGGGAAATCATCAATGAGTGATGCCTACATGGCTCATAGACCCCATTATGTTACTTGTCTTAATCACCTTTCTCTGTCCCTTCTCCAGGCCAGAACACGTGCCAGCCCGACCCGTCCTTCTCCGCGGGCTAATGTGCCTCGCACACGCGCAGCGCGGTCCCAACTGCACGAGGTAAAGGAGGTAAGGAGGAACCTCCACACTCACAAGCTCCGACCCTCTGAACTGGCCAAGAGGCTTGACAAACATGGCACGGGACGCATAAGTCGGAATGACCTCCGAGCTGTGTTTGAGAAGGTAGTGATCCTATAAATAATGACATGGCAATCCATGTGAGTGTAGGCCTATGTGTGTGTTTATTGATATTGATGCATCTCCATCAGGAGGGCCTCCCTGTGGTGTCAGAGCATCTGGATGACCTGGTGTCCACTCTTAGCTGCGTGGAAGGGGACACAGTGACAGTGAAGGACTTGGCGGAGGGCATCAAGGCCTGGAGCCTAGAGAGGGAGAAGGAGGAGAGTACCAGCTGGGGCCGCAGGGGCCTGACAGAAAGAGGAGAGCTAGAGCTGGAGAAAGGATGCAACAGGGAAATAGAGAGAGTGAGGTGCAGGGAGCAGCGGTCTCCGAGCATCCCAGGTTAGTAAAGATGGAGACATGATCCTCTCAGCTCATCACCCAATCAGCATTGTGTAGCATTGTTAAGTTGTATGATGTGATTAAATGGATACAAATGCAGTGCTAGAAAGACCTCCCATTGCCTTGTCTCCTCTCCCCTCTCCTCCCTCCTATCCCCTCTTCTCCTCTCAGCACGGAGGCCAGTGTGGAGCCGTGGTCTTAAGCGTGGGTCCGGGAGGCATGGTGCCCAGCTCCTGCCCCTCCCCAGTCCTGAGCTGTGCCTGCAGACTCCCCTGTCTCTAGAGGAGCAGCAGGAGCAGGCCCTTGTCCAGCAGCACCGCCGCAACAGGAACAAGGTGAGGGCAGGACCAACACAATCAAATCCTACAGGCAGGACACCTCCTGTCCAGAGACAACTGTCACTACAGTTGGGCCGGGGCGGCAGCGTAGCCTGGTGGTTAGAGCGTTGGAGTAGTAACAAAAAGGTTGCAAGTTCAAATCCCCGAGCTGACAAGGTACAAATCTGTCGTTCTGCCTCTGAACAAGGCAGTTAACCCACTGTTCCTAGGCTCTCATTGAAAAAAAAAAAGTTCTTAACCGACTTGCCTAGTTAAATAAAATAAAGGTAAACAGAGTATTATGGCCATTGGCTATGTTTCTCACTCTCTGACTCTAACCTGGTCTGTAGGAGGGCATGCAGGATGAGGAGGTGCTGGCCATCATGAGGACAGTGTGTACAGGGAACACCACCCAGGACGCCCACTCCCACCCCTCCTCTCTGGGAGGAGACACGGCCCGAGCGTTGGACAAGTTCAGGAGGCAGTGTCTGGGGGAGTACCTGGACTCACTGGACCAGTGTCACACACAGGGGGTCACAGTCAACCAGGCCACACTGGAGAGAGGTGAGACCCATAGAAAAACACACAAACAGCAAATAAAACAAACACAGTACACTAGACACCCAAGCACAGGAGGTTTAGCTGGGTGTGCTGGATGGGGGTGGACACCTTGATAATTGCATGGTGGCATACGTTTTTAGGATTTACACACTTGGGTTAACATTTTTTAGCAGGGTCTGGAAAACAAATGGACCATGCAATTCTACGTCATTTACATGATAGACATTAGCACAAAATGGCCAAAATAATACTTTGTTTCATGATTATTATTTTATTGAAGTCGGAAGTTTACATACACCTTAGCCAAATACATTTAAACTCAGTTTTTCACAATTCCTGACATTTAATTATATTAAAAATTCCCTGTCTTAGGTCAATTAGGATCACCACTTTATTTTAAGAATGTGAAATGTCAGAATAAAATTAGAGAATTGTTTATTTCCGCTTTTATTTATTTCATCACATTCCCAGTGGGTCAGAAGTTTACATACTCTCAATTAGTGTTTGGTAGCATTGCCTTTAAATTCTTTTAACTTGGGTCAAACGTTTCGGGAAGCCTTCCACAAGTTTCCCACAATAAGTTGGGTGAAATTTGGCCTATTCCCTCTGACAGAGCTGGTGTAACTGAGTCAGGTTTGTAGGCCTCCTTGCTCGCACACGCTTTTTCAGTTCTGCCCACAAATTGTCTATAGGATTGAGGTCAGGACTTTGTGATGGCCACTCCAATATCTTGACTTTGTTGTCCTTTGCGTTATTGTCCATTTGGAAGACCTATTTGCGACCAAGCTTTAACTTCCTGACTGATGTCTTGAGATGTTGCTTCAATATATCCACACAATTTTCCTACCTCATGATGCCATCTATTTTGTGAAGTGCACCAGTTCCTCCCCCACAACATGATGCTGCCACCCCCGTGCTGCACGGTTGGGATGGTGTTCTTCGGCTTGCAAGGCTCCCCATTTTTCCTACAAACATAACGGTGGTCTTTATGGCTAAACAGTTTGTTTCATCAGACCAGAGGACATTTCTCCAAAAAGTACGATCTTTGTCCCCGTGTGCAGTTGCAAACCGTAGTCTGGCTTCTTTAATGCCGGTTTTGGAGTAGTGGCTTCTTCCTTGCTGAGCGGCCTTTCAGGTTATGTCGATATAGGACTCGTTTTACTGTGGATAGAACTTTGTACCGGTTTCCTCCAGCATCTTCACAAGGTCCTTTGCTGTTGTTCTGGGATTGATTTGCACTTTTCGCACCAAAGTACGTTCATCTCTAGGAGACAGAACACATCTCCATCCTGAGCGGTATGATGGCTGCGTGGTCCCATGGTGTTTATACTTGCTTACTATTGTTTGTACAGATTAAGGGGGTACCTTCAGGCATTTGGAAATTGCTCCCAAGGATGAACCAAACTTGTGGAGGTTTCTTTTGATTTTCCCATGATGTCAAGCAAAGAGCCACAGAGTTTGAAGGTAGGCCTTAAAATACATCCACAGGTACACCTCCAATTGACTCAAATAATGTCAATTAGCCTATCAGAAGCTTCTTAAGTCAAGACATAATTTTCTGGAATTTTCCAAGCTTTTTAAAGGTACAGTCAACTTAGTGTATGTAAACGTCTGAGCCACTGGAATTGTGATACAGTGAATTCTAAATAAAATTATCTATCTGTAAACAATTGTTGGAAAAATGACTTGTGTCATGCACAAAGTAGATGTCCTAAACGACTTGCCAAAACTATAGTTTGTAATTCACAAGAAATGTGTGGAGTGGTTAAAAAATGAGTTTTAATGACTCCAACCTAAGTGTATTTTAATTATGTGCTCAGTATTTATTTTAAGATAGGTACTGTATAAGTAGGCCTTTTATTAAATACATATAATTAGTCTATTGCTGTCATTTGTTGGGTAAGTTAGGCACTAGCCTTTCTTGGTAATTGCTGCAATATAGCCTGTTCAAAACATTTGTGAAAGTTTAAGCCCAGTTCCAAGTGTTTTGCTTCATTCTGTTGACCCATTTTCTTTGGGCAAATTAAGTTCCAACTGTAATGTTGTGTTTGCCGCGATTTCATATCCTTCTCGTATTTTACCGATAAACAATGGCTTGACTGACTTTTGATATTACCCTAATAAATTTTAGGAACTTTTGTGACGGTTTGGTGTGGTGGGGCTATTAGCGTATACTGCAGCCTATGATATGAAGGTAGAGCACACCCGCTTTCCAACTGACTCCGACAGTTGAACTTGAGGTGACAAATAATGTTTAGGCCTACCAGAGTTACTCCTACAATCTAACAATATAATGCTTGTCTTTATAAAAAAAGATTCTGATTGAAAATGTACGAATGAATCTCCTTCTGTACGCCTATATCTGTATAGCAGACACAGTAGCCCATCTGACAAGGATAAAGAAATGCATGTTGGTGTCGTAGCATGCAGCTGGCATATCTCTCTCTGGGGCCTAAGCTGGGTTCTCTTCCTTTATATTCATTTTGTAAATATGAATATCATACAGTAGACACCTAAGCATAGCAGTCCATTTAAATGTTGAGCTCGAGGTGATTTAATCATCCAACCGCTAGAGTGTCCGAAGTTAGGGGGTGTCCAAAGTTAGGGGGTGTCCGATGTTGGAGGGAAATTAGCTATACAGGCCTATGCATGCAATGCCCTGATGCATTTATTGCTCAAATCTCTGACAGCTGAACCGTGAGGTGGACAATTATTTGTTTTCGGAAAGTAAAAACAATATAACAATAGGCTATAAAGTTTTGCATATGCTACACATGGAAACACAAGGAATAGTGTTTTTATAATTTGTTATAGGCTGTTTTTAAGGAATGTAAATGTGGCTCATTTGGCCAATATCCCTGGTTTATTGATGGTGTTGGCTGCGTGGGTGGACTCACTAATGGGTTACGCACCCAATGCATATGGATGACCAGTACATTTCTTAAATGTCAGATGATAAATAAAAAATCTTCCCAGTCACTTGTCCAGAGTTAACCCACTGTTCCTAGGCCGTCATTGAAAATAAGAATTTGTTCTTAACTGACTTGCCGAGTTAAATAAAGGTTAAATATATATATATATATATATATATATATATATTTATATATATATATATATATATTTGAAGATAAGCTACTTTGAAAATCAGTGCAGTTCACTCAGAATTGCTCCAAAGTTGTTGAGATTTTTTTTTTGCTTCTACAGACAGATTAGTCTTCTCTTTTTAAACTGACAGCCGCAACCATAGAAATATAACCCATAGATGGCAGTTTCCATTCAAGTCAGGACTGGCAGCGAATGCTAGTGTAGACATGAGTTTAACAGTCAAAGTGCCAGGATTAGAGGTTCCAAAATCCTTCTATGGATTATCCTGTATCTATGGCCACAATGCAACAAGCTGTTCTATATTTGCCGCGCATGCTGCCCTAATTGCGGCCTTCCCGACAGCTATTTTTTTTAGAAGCTATTGATCCTCTGTAGATAAATGATGCTCTGTGGTGTAGTATTTTGAATTACTTAATTTATGTCCAGGCAGGAGTAATATAATTTTTGGGGAAATTATTTTTTTATTGCCTAATTTTGGCAAAATGATTTATATTTATCAGGGGGTGCTGCAGCACCCCCAGCACCCCAAATACCTTGAGGCAGGCATTAGGTAAAGCACAAACATATATCCCTTTGACTTTACATACAAAAACAATTTCAGATGATGTTGACACCTTTTCTATTCTAATCACATGACCTTATGTGACAAGTACCCTTCATTACTGATTAATAGCACTTTAAAGCACCTTGATTATAGGTGTGTGTGTCCTGCTCCTCCTCAGTTCTGCTGCATCCAGGGGACCATGTCCTAAAGGGTCCAGAGAGTGTCTTGCTGAGGCAGGCAGGAACCAATCCCATGCCGGGGTGTGGGGGCCGTCTGAGGACCTGGATCGGTTACAGCAGCAGTACCCCGCGGGGGGGCGAGGAGAAGGAGGAAGAGGAGCATGGCCTGGAGGAAGAGGCCGCTCTACACAAAGTCTGCAAGGATACGTGAGTATTTATGTCATCAACCGCAGATAGATGATCAAATTGACCACACAGTGACAGTCAAATCAAGCAGAGAATAGTGATTTAAGTTTGTTTTATACCACATGCAGTTCTGACAGTGAGGGAGAAGTCTACAGCTCTGACATTCCCTGTGGTGTTTTCTGCCTTCTCTCCCAGGCCTTTGTACCCCTCCCATAGGTCTGTACGTCGGGGACCCAAGATGATGACCCTGTCCACAGGTCGAGCTGAGGTCAGACACAAGACAGAGTGCTGGCTGACCAGGGAGGAGTACACCCACATGACCAGGTGAGGAGGAAGTGACATAAGTGTTATCATAGCAAGCAGCTACACTCTTAGAAAAAAAGGTGCTAAGTAGAACCATACAGCGTTCTTCAGTTTGTCCCCACAGGGTAACCCTTTTTTTGTGCTGGGTAGAACCCTTTGCAGAGGGTTCTATCTAGAACCCTCTATGTGGGGTTCTTCAAAGAACCCCCTGTATATGGTTCTACCAAAAACCATTTTTATCATCTAAAGGTTCTTCCTAGAATCGTCTATGAAGGGTTTTACTGAGAACCCTTTTATCTTTGGAGGGTTCTTCCTAGAACTCTCTATGAACGGTTCCACCAGCCTTATTAGCCTTTAAAAGTAAATTATTTTTGACAATATATTCCATTTATCATAAGGCATTTTTTTGAGGGCTTAGTTATACCCTAACACAGTGGTGTTAGGAATCTCCTGGTTTACAGGCCACATCAGGCCTGCAAGTCACATTGTCACATTATGTCACATTATCAAGTCGCATTATATAGTGTGTATGTTCTGTTTGTTTGGAGCAGCAACATGAGGGAGCCTTCCAGCCGTAGAGCCGACCCTAACGCGTTCTGGACTGGTCAGGACAACCATGTGAGACTCTACCTGCCCAGAGTGGGCCTGTCTCCCGAGGGGGTCCTCTTTGAGCACATCATCCGCTCTCCCGCCCCAAGCCCCGGCAGCTGGCCTGTCAACGACAAGGGCTACTTCACCTCTGGAGACATAGATGGACACAAGGCCTACACCCTGTAGAGCACTTTACTCCATGATCCAGATACAATATTGTACTTTCATGTGGGAGTTCAAATACTTTTTGCTGTTAGATTATGGTTACAGTCTTATCCAAGGGTCTCCTCTTCATTTCACAAGGCTATTTTTAATTGAGATTATTTTGTCTTTGAAGCTAATAAAGACTATAATATAAAGTGAATGTCCAGTCCATCGCAGTATCCTTTTAGGTGAGTAGTTTTTATTGACGATCTCTCAAGACCTTCATACTGCTTTATGGCATACAGTCACATTGTCGTGCAAATTATAGCTAGAGTCTGAAAGAATGATATGGATTTATTGTTTGTCAAATTATTGAGCATGTAGTAAACTCATAAGCATCAGAAATTGTCCTTATTTAACGTATCAAGATCTTGATATGGACCTCAGTCAAGAGCATATGCATTGTATGTGCAGAGAAAATATACTATGTAAGCCTACTGACAGTATTTATCATCATATAGAGAAAATCTTATCATATAGGTAGATATGGACTTGCATATTTTATTATTTTCTCTATCTATTTGAGTTGACGACATGCTCAATAATTTAAACAAACAATAAATCCATTTAATTATTTCAGACTGGCTATAATTTAATTATAGTTTAATATAAAAATTATAATGTTAATATATGCCATTTAGCAGACGCTTTTATCCAAAGCGACTTACAGTCATGTGTGCATACATTCTACGTATGTTAATGTTAAAACCCCACACAAAAGTAGCGTAGCAACAAGAATGACATTTTCTGTGGTGTAAAGTCAATATCCGGCCATATGATATCTGGAGGGAATCCAAAAATGATTGGGGCATGATAGAAAAATATGGATTTCATGTTTGTCTGAAACTCAGAAATGCATCATCATCCTGATTTTCAGCATATCAAGATCCTTATATGGACCTCAGCCAAGAGAAGCATATCTGGAATCAATATGGCTCTCTCATTTTCTGCAGATCCTCTCAAGCTATGTCAGGTTGGTTGTGGGGAGTGTTTCTGCACAGCTATTTTCAGGTCTCTCCAGAGATGTTCGATCGGGTTCAAATCCGGGCTCTGGATGGCTTGTCCCGAAGCCCCTCCTACGTTTTCTTGGTTGTGTCCTTAGGTTTGTTGTCCTGTTGGAAGGTGAACCTTCGCCCCAGTCTGAGGTCCTGAGCTCTCTACTTTGCGCCGTTCATCTTCCCCTCTCCCAATCCCTGCCACTGAAAAACATCCCCACAGCATGATGCTGCCACCACCATGCTTCACCGTGGGGATGGTGCCAGGTTCCCTCCAAACGTGACGCTTGGGATTCAGGCCAAAGAGTTCAATCTTGGTTTCGTCAGACCAGAGAATCTTGCTTCTCATGATCTGAGAGTCTTTTTAGGTGCCTTTTGGCAAACTCCAAGCAGGCAGTCATGTGCCTTTTCCTGAGGAATGCCTTCCGTCTGGCCACTAGCATAAAGGCCTGATTGGTGGAGTGCTGCAGAGATAGTTGTCCTTCTGGAAGGTTCTCCCATCTCCACAGAGGAATTCTGGAGCTCTGTCAGAGTGACCATCAGGTTCTCTGTTACATCCCTGACCAAGGCCCTTCTTCCCCGATTGCTCAGTTTGACCGAATGGCCAGCTCTAGGAAGAGTCTTGATGGTTCCAAACTTCGGAGCTCCAAGAGCAATTCCTTCGACCTCGTGGCTTGGTTTTTGCTCTGAGATGCACTTCATTTGCACTTCATTTGTATAAATTTGCCAACATTTCTAAAAACATGTTTTTGCTTTGTCATTATGGGGTATTGTGTGTAGATTGCTGAGGATGTTTTATTTGTTTAATCCATTTTTAGAATAACAACATGTGGAATGGACAATATCTCAGGATATTGAATGATTCCATATCCGGCCATAGGAACAATATGTATAAAAGACATCTGGATTCAGAATTTGTCTGAGTCCAGTATTTGTCAGGATATGGTTCATATCCACAAATTCAAAATATGCATTGGAAATGCTCTGTATTCTCTAGAATATCAAAAACATATATGTCCTGATATGGACCCTTTTTGCACAGTGCCCGGCTTCCAATCCCGACCCCAGCAACAACCCAGGTTTTCCCGGTCCCAGCCCCAACACCAGAACCAACCCTGGAAACGGCACCCACCAACCACAACTGCCACCTCCATCCAGCAACTGCCAGCCCAACACAGACACACATACACCATCAACCACTTCACTAGATTCCTTTTTTGTTTTTATTAATTGCCTTTATTTTTTGATTAGCCTACATTGGATTGATTACTTATTGTTTTAATTATTTATTATTTTGAATATTATCTTAACGATGTATTGAATTGACTTTCCATTTAAACTGATGAACATTTTTATGTAATACATTTTGTAAAATACAAAAAAATAATTATAACTAAAGGTGTTTGTACCTCTTTAGGAACAAATCTGAACCTTTTTCTGGAAGAGTGTACGTACTAAAGTGGCATGAAACTAACGGTTTTCAGGCCACATCAGGCCTGTAAGTCACATTGTGCTGGCTTGCAAAGTGATGTGTAATTCCTATTGGAATCGAGCCAGTGTGGCTATCCGAAATTTGGAATTTTATATCACTCTCAACCTGCATTCAGAATGACAGGGTTGGGGTTGGGAAGACTAAGATATAAGTGTGCCTCCCCACCACCAACCTGACATAGCTTGAGAGGATCTAAACCGGAACCACCCTTTCAGTAATGGGTACAAAACATTTCATGGTTTCAAGTTTTAATGTCACGTGCACAAGTACAGTGAAATGCCTTTCTTCAAACTCTAAACCCAAGAAGGCAGTAATTAATATCAATGTAATATAAAATGTCATTTGATTTGAGTTAGTACTAAAAATAGCATAAGGTAGATGTAGCCTGGCGAAAGTAAAGCCAGCACAGGTCAAACTAATTTGGGGTTGTTTATTCTGTTGAAGCTTAAAATTCAAATAGGATAATTTAGTCACTGCAAGGTGAAGTCACCATAAAGTAAAGTTCCGTCTAAATCACAATCAAGTGAAATAAATCTGTTAGTAAAGTGCATGAAAACAATCGGAGTACAGTAAGTACAAAGTGAAATGTAAGTACAAAGTGAAAGGTTATAACCTGCGACAACACTGCTGGACTGAGTGAAACTGCATTATTACAAGCTGGTTTAAGAAGGTATTATGAGTTTGAGTGTACCCCAGCGTTTGCTCTGGTACTTCTGCGGGGAGCAGGAACGGGCACTTCATTCACAGAATCATCTGCATGATCTGGCTCCAAAACATGTTGTTCCTCAGTAACATCTTCATGTTCCTCTCTACCAGAAAAAGAACTGTCACTATCAGCGTTACGCATAGGTTCTGTGTTTTCCTCTCGAGTTACCTTTGGATAGGAGATTTCCTCTAACACTAAAAACTCAGGAGCAGAAGGCTCTAGCAAATACTTAACATGAGGGGCGGTGGGGGTTACTAGCGCACTGTTCTTCTCTCACCTAGGAGCAGGGACAGGATGGTCTCTCACACATGGCCTTAGATGAACTCTGTGAAACCTTTTTACAGGCCCTACCTCTAATGCAGGGGTGGGCAAGTCCTTGAAGGCCTGATTTCCTCCATCCCTAGCAAACACATTTGATTAATCTAATTGCATTCTAAACTGAAGATCATGATTAGGTGATTATTGGAGTCAGGTGTGTTGGCTGGGGCAAAACTGGTGACACCAATCAGGCCCTCGAGGACTGGAATTGCCCACCCCTGCTTTAAAGGCTTGACCGCATTTGTAGTATGTACCCTGTACCTCGATCATTCTGTACATAGTAGGACCCCAAGCATCCTAAATCTTGTTTCTACCCTTAGGTTTGTGGCGTAAGTAAACCAGTTGGCCTACATCAATGGGTGGATGGTACACTTTGTCTTTGTGTAGTTCAACTTTCTGCTGTTCAAACGCTCCTGGTGAACAACCAGCCAGTCGTATTTCTTGTCGAGCACCTGCTCTTGACCTAAAAAAGCATCAACAGGAAGGTGTGGTTGGACCCCAAAAAGCTGGTAGTACGGCGAGTACCCAGTGGTGGAATGGGGCGTCACATTGTAGGCATCCACCAACTCTGGTAACTGCTCAGGCCAACATCTTTTTTTTTCTGGAGGCAGTGTGCCCTGGAGATCATGGAGCATTCTATTAAACCTCTCGCACTGAGCGGTCCCCATAGGGTGATGGGGGGTCATGCAGGTTTTCTTGACTCCATAAAGCTTACACGACTCGGCGATGACTTCACTCTCAAAGATTTTCCTGGTCAGAGTGCAATCTCTCAGGGACACCATACTTCATGAACCACTCCTTGAAAAGGACCTTGACTGTAGTATCTGCTTTCTGGTCACGAGTAGGGAACGCCTGTGTGAACTTAGTGAAAACATTCATTACCACCAACACATTCTCACGGCCATCAGATGCAAATTCAAGGATGGTGAAGTCCACAACTTGAAGCTAGGAAGGGTTTCATTGGTGCATTTTTTTGGGCTGTGGCTTTTTGACAGAATACATCTCTGGCATTTCTTCACCCACTGCTTAAACATCTTCATACATCCCAACTCCCATCTCTGTCTCAGGAGGTTCTGTGTGCGTTCTATCCCTTGGTGTCCCATGCGATCATGTACACTTTCAAGTACTGGTTCTTTCAAGCAAGCTGGCAACAGTAGCTGGTGACATTCACCTACATGGGCGTCCTCAATCACACGGTACAACAACCTGTTTTACTCGATGCCACTACTTCAGCATGGACATAACTGGCTTTGTTAATCCTGACCTCTCCTTGTGAGTAGGGTTTATCTGTCTGTCCCAAAACTTTCTGAACCCGCTGAGTGTAGGCTCTGTGTCCTGAAACTTGCGTAACTCATACTTTAGAGTAACCGGGAAGTGTTGGTGTGTTACCCTGAGACTCACTATCAGCTTCTGAGGCACAAATCTGTCTGATCTTACTACACTTGGCTCTTGCTGTCAGTAAGTCTGGTTCCATAGCTGTCCCCTGTCGAATGACATTGCAAATGGCCACACAATCATACTCGGCATCATCATTACCATGCAAACGGCTGCCTAGAGAGGGCATCTGCCGCTGCATTGCAGCATCCCGGGTGGTACTTGACCTCAGTCAAACACTGCTAACTGAGCCATCCACCTTTGCTCAATGGCACCTAACTTGGCTGTGGAAAGGCTGTCTGTTATCACAGTGAACTTAGAGCCCAAAAGAGCCCCTAGAAATGTCTCTGAAACAACTGTAGTTCCAGTCATTCTTTTCAGCATTGCTGAGCCTCCTGCTGGAGTATGCCATTACTCTCTTCCTATCCCCTTGCTGCTGGTAGAGAACAGCACCTAATCCTAGGCCACTTGAATATGTCTCTACAATGAAAGTATGAGTAAAATCAGCATAACCTAACACAGGAGCAGTGATAAGTTTCTCTTTCAACAGCTCGACAGCAGCTGTTTCACTTTTTCAGGGCTATCTTTTATGAGGAAAGCATTGACTAGGTCATGGAGAGGGCCAGCTAGTTTGGAAAAACCCTCAATGAACCTCCTGTAGGAGCTACAGAAGTCAAGAAACAACCTCAGATCTTTGAGTGTACTGGGGACTTGCCACGGATTTACAGAGGTGATCTTCTCTGGGTCTGTACCAATTCCCTCTGCTGAAATCTGATGCCCAAGGAAACCTACTTCTTGCTGGAGGAAATGCCACTTCTCAAGCTTCACTTTCAGCCCTGTATCTTTCAGTCGCTCCAAAACTGTCTCAAGTCTCTCCAAGTGGTCCTTGAATATCTGAGAGAACACGAGTATGTCATCCAAGTATACTAACAGTATCTGAAAGACTAGGTCACTCATAGTAACTTGCATGAGTGGTTGAAACATCGCAGGACAATTACAAACCCACCTAAGATACTCCCATAAGCCAAATTAAGTTGTAAATGCAGTCATGTGTCTGTCACTTGCACTGCAAACTGATGATAACCACTTGCAAGATCAGAGGTCGAAAAAAAACTTTGCACCATGAAGGGCATCAAAACTTTTATCGATGCGAGGCAAAATAAATGCGTCACGTCTGTTTTTTGCGTTCAGTCGCCTATAGTCAACACATTGAAGACTCCCATCACTCTTATGGACAAAGACCAAAGGGGAAACGTATGAGCTAGAGCTCGCCTGGGTGACACCCTTCTTCAGAAGCCTGATTATGTGCTCCTTAACCTCTTTACACTGCGTAGGACAAATGCGGCGGTAGGGCTGTGTTACTGGTGTGTTATTGACCACTTGGCAATGGTATTTTATTTGGCTCCAAACAGCATCCTGGTGCTGTCTCCCGAAACAGTTTTAAGTCCACTTGCATAGACTGTGTCTATGGGAAAACACAGGTACATTTACAGTATCCCTACCAGCCACACGCACAGCTGAATGAAATCACATTTACAGTATGTACTTGCTGAAAGGCTTCTCTCCAAGCAGAATCCAACTCTCCACCTAGAGTTGTGTCAAACGTAGCATGAGAGTTGTCAAGAACCGGCTGATGATGTTCATTCCAAGGAGACCTTGTACTGTAGTCTGTGACTGCCAAGGCTCTTTGACTATCAGCCTTTCAGCAACCAAATGCATGCTTTTCAACCGTTCGCTGCCTGCACCCGCACGCCTGACAAGCATCACCACCCTGGATGGTTCCGACCTTGAATATGTGGACATCTATAAGTACCTAGGTGTCTGGCTAGACTGTAAACTCTCCTTCCAGACTCATATCAAACATCTCCAATCGAAAATCAAATCTAGAGTCAGCTTTCTATTCCGCAACAAAGCCTCCTTCACTCATGCCGCCAAACTTACCCTAGTAAAACTGACTATCCTACCGATCCTCGACTTCGGCGATGTCATCTACAAAATTGCTTCCAACACTCTACTCCGCAAACTGGATGCAGTTTATCACAGTGCCATCCGTTTTGTCACTAAAGAACCTTATACCACCCACCACTGCGACCTGTATGCTCTAGTCGGCTGGCCCTCGCTACATATTCGTCGCCAGACCCACTGGCTCCAGGTCATCTACAAGTCCATGCTAGGTAAAGCTCTGTCTTATCTCAGTTCACTGGTCACGATGGCAACACCCACCCGTAGCACGCGCTCCAGCAGGTGTATCTCACTGATCATCCCTAAAGCCAACACCTCATTTGGCCGCCTTTCGTTCCAGTTCTCTGCTGCCTGTGACTGGAAAG
This sequence comes from Oncorhynchus keta, assembly GCF_023373465.1. Classification (NCBI taxonomy): domain Eukaryota; kingdom Metazoa; phylum Chordata; class Actinopteri; order Salmoniformes; family Salmonidae; genus Oncorhynchus; species Oncorhynchus keta. Next base: position 35,227,270 of record NC_068430.1, on the reverse strand, counting down.
AATTGCAAAAATCGCTGAAGTTGGAGACTTTTATCTCCCTCACCAACTTCAAAATCTGCTATCTGAGCAGCTAACCGATCGCTGCAGCTGTACATAGTCTATCGGTAAATAGCCCACCCATTTTTACTTACCTCATCCTCATACTGTTTTATTTATTTACTTTTCTGCTCTTTTGCAGACCAATATCTCTACCTGTACATGACCATCTGATCATTTATCACTCCAGTGTTAATCTGCAAAATTGTAATTATTCGCATACCTCCTCATGCCTTTTGCACACAATGTATATAGACTCTCTTTTTTTCCTACTGTGTTATTGACTTGTTAATTGTTTACTCCATGTGTAACTCTGTGTTGTCTGTTCACACTGCTATGCTTTATCTTGGCCAGGTCGCAGTTGCAAATGAGAACTTGTTCTCAACTAGCCTACCTGGTTAAATAAAGGTGAAATAAAAAAATCAAAAATCAAAAATCAGGAGGTCACACCCAATTAAGGTGGCCCCATGGTCTCTACATCTAACTCAAAGTAACCTAGGTAAGGGATGTCCAACCCGTTGGCTGCAGTTATCTTAAGCAATCCTGTTGTAGAAAGCATGTCTTCATCTTGCCCTAATAAGTGTTATCTGAAGAATGACTCAGTGATAGTGATGACGTGGCTTCCAGTATCCAGCAAACAGTTTGCAGCAACCTCCCACCACGACAACAAGTACTTTTGGGTAGGCCTACAGATTTTCCCCAAATTCCCCAGTTCTTGACAACCAAGGATGGTAGGTTTCCTGCACACCAGCAGCTTGTGTGGTAGTGGACTATTTTACTGACATGCTCTTCTTTGTGCACTGCTTAACAATGTGTCCCACACCTTTACACTTGAAGCAAATGGGCTGACTGTCATCAGTAAACTTCGGTTTGGAGTTTCACACCTGTGTCATTATCGGTCTTCTCCTTGTTTAGTGCAAGACCCCGGACTGTTAGTTTCCCAATGGCTTTACTCTGCTCGGCCACCACTTTAAGAACATCTTCCAAAGAGACAGCTGGTTTCTCCTGTACATCAATGGCAGAACACTGAGAATCCCTTCCTGTCTTGTCACACCACTTTCCTACTCCTGACAACCTTAGTGTTACAGGGCTGGTCCTCCAGTGACCAGGTGATGGCTTCCTCACGTACATCAAACAGAGTAGACTGATGCTTCTTCCTGACTTAACTTCTGCAGCTCTCTCTTGAGAACAGGATCTATGATGCCCTCCATGCACTGGTTTCTGACAGTTTGATCAATTGTATCCTTGGGAATAGTTTTGTACTGAAACAAGAACAAGACGCTAAGTATCTGCGAGAGTGGCGGCCATAGAATGTGTGTAACAGATGAGATGCACTTGGGCTTCTCTGTATAAGCCCCCCTTAGATACGAGAACAGGTCACTGGGCTGCTTTGACTCCCTACCCATGCATAACCACACTTCCTCTAAGGCTGACCCCCTCAACAGAGACCGTATGAAATCTATTATATCATCAGTACTCTGATCTCTGGCTCGATTTACACGTTCAACCTCCTCAATGAACTCGTCAATTGACTGACCATCTTTAGAGACATCGCTACTAAAAGGCTGGATCTTACCCTCTCTAGGTACATTACCCAGAGCGGCAATAGTTGCCATTGCTTCGTCATGTTTCCTATTTAGCTCTGCAATCTGTGACTGTAAGTCAACTACAGGGTTACCCTCACCACCAGGGGCGGTATCACCATCACCTACTGTTTCTGACATTGTGAAATGTATGTACTCTAACAGTTCAAGGATATACTATAGAGTAGAAACAGTCTCTGAAAGTTGCTGAATGGATGCAGATGATGGCAGATGGTCATCTGCGATGATCTACGCTGGTTCACATAGTCCTCTGGATCCCGGCAGTCTGGTTACTGAAGTTACACAGAAACCCAAAGTAGGCCTCACTGCCCATTCTCAGATCCCCTGGCACCGTCCCTCGTCAGATATCTCTCTCCCTGTATCACTCTTCACCACTACCGTAATTATGCACTTCAGAATCCCACTCCTGGTACCAAAATGTGTAGCCTGACGGAAGTAAACAGCACAGGACATAAACTAAATTGTGGTTGTTTATTCTGTCATAACTTACATTTTAAAGTAGGATAATGTAGGATGGAAAAAGTAACCATAAAGTAAAGTTCGGTCTAAATCACAATCAAGTGAAATAAATATGTTAGTAAAGTGCATTAAAAAAACTGAGTACAGTAAGTAAAAAGTGAAACGCATAAACAGTAGTGGCTCTGCTTTCTATATAAAACAAAGAAAATACAAAGACCACACAGTTCAGTTAGACATTTGAAATGTTAGGAATTCTATTCTGAGGACAAGATGTCCATAAACAAAATAACCTGCATGAAAAACAAATCTAAAAGATAAAAAATATGAATACTTACAAACACACTGTCCACGTGATGCCCTATCCTCACATGGAACAGTAGGTCCTCATCTCACTCATATAGCACTGGGGGAAATGGCATATGCAGTGTTGTAAAGTGCTTAAGTAAAAATACTTGAAAGTACTACTTAAGTAATTTTTTGGGGTATCTGTGCTTTACTTTACTATTTATATTTTTGACAACATTTACTTTTACTTCACTACATTCCTAATGAAAATTATGTACTTTTTACTCCATACATTTTCCCTCACACCCAAAAGTACTCGTTACATTTTGAATTCTTAGCAGGACAAGAAAATGGTCTAATTCACACACTTATGAAGGGAACATCCCTGGTCATCCCTACTGCCTCTGATCTAGCAGACTCACTAAACACATGCTTTGTTTGTAAATGATGTCAGAGTGTTGGAGCGTGCTCCTGGCTATCTGTAAATTTAAAAAACAAGAAAATGGAATTTTAAATTATGTATATGTTTACTTGAACTTTTGATACTTAAGTGTATATTTCAGCAATTACATTTACTTTTGATACTTAGGTATATTTAAAACCAAATACATTTAGAATTTTACTCAAGTATGACATTACTGGGTGACTTTTACTTCAAGTATGACCGCATGCACTCATTATTTATGCATCTCTAAAAGGGACAGTGCCGTCTAGTGGATATAAATTAATACAGCTACGTGATTTTACCACCTGGCTACATAGAACAAAAACACAAGAAATAAAATGTGAAATAAGAAGAGCACAAGATGTAAGTAAGTTAGCTACATACAGGGTCACTTCCAAAACCATATTTACAATGTGCAAGGATACTGGAGTGATAGAGGCAGATATGTAAAGTGCCTTCAGAAAGTATTCACACCCCTTGACTTTTTTTACATTTGTGTTGTGTTAGCTTGAATTTAAAATTGATTACGTTGAAAAGTTGTCACTGGCCTGCACACAATACCCCATCATTTCAAAGTATAATTATGTTGTTGTTTTTTTAAAACAAATTCAGAAAAAATGAAAAGCTGAAATGTCTTAAGTCAATAAGTGTTCAACCCCTTTGTTATGTCAAACCTATATAAGTATATAAATTTGCTTAACAAGTCACATAAGTTGCATGGACTTACTCTGTGTGCAATATTATTTTTTAACATGGTTTTTGAATCACTACCTCATCTCTGTACCCCACACACAATTACCTCTAATGTCCCTCAGTGAAGCAGTGAATTTCAAATACAGATTCAACCACAAAGACCAGAGAGGTTTTCCAATGGCTCAAAAAGAAGAGCACCTATTGGTAGTTGGGTAAAAATGAAAATAACAGACATTGAATATCCCTTTGAGCATGATGAAGTTATTAATTACACTTTGGATGGTGTAACAATACACCCAGTCACTACAAAGATACAGACTTCCTTCCTAACTCAGTTGCCGGAGAGGAAGGAGACTGCTCAATAATTTCACTATGATGTCAATGGTGAATTTAAAACAGTTACAGAGTTGAATGACTGTGATTGGAGAATACTGAGGATGGATCAACAACATTGTAGTTACTCCACAATACTAACCTAATTGATAGAGTGGAAAGAAGGAAGCCTGTACAGGATGACACACATTCCAAAACATGCATCCTGTTTGCAACAAGGCAATAAAGTAATAATGTAAAAAATGTGGCAAAGCAATGCACTTTTTGTCCTGAATACAAAGTGTTATGTTTGGGGCAAATCCAATCCAACACATTACTGAGTACTACTCTTCATATTTTCAATCATAGTGGTGGCTGCATCATGTTATGTGTATACTTGTAATTGTTATGAACTGGGCACTTTTTCAGGATAAAAAATGTACAGAATGTAGCTAAGCACAGGAAAAATACTTGAGGAAAACCTGGTTCCAACTGCTTTTTCCACCAGACACTGGGAGATGAATTCACCTTACTGCAGGACAATTATCTAAAACACAAGGCCAAATCTGGAGTTGCTTACCAAGACGAGTGAATGTTCCTGAGTGGCCGAGTTCGAGTTTTGACTAAAATCTACTTGAAAATCTATGGCACGACTTGAAAATGGGTGTCTAGCAATGATCAACAACTAATTTGACAGATCTTGAATAATTATTTTAATAATGGCCAAATGTTGCACAATCCAGGTATGGAAAGCTCTTAGACTTACCCAGAAAGACACAGCTGTAAACGCTGCCAAAGGTGCTTCTACAAAGTTATTGACTCACGGGTGTGAATACATATCAAAATAAGATATTTCTGTATTTAATTTTCGATAGATTAGCTAAAATGTCTAAAAACACATTGTCACTTTGTCCTAATGTGGTATTGTATGCATATGGGTGAGAAAAAATACTTTATTTTTTTTAAATTCAGGCTGTAACAAAACAAAATGTGGAGTAAGTCAAGGGGTGTGAATACATTCTCAAGGCACTGTATAGGGAGGGATGAGGTGACTCAGCATCAAGATATACAGTGCCTTCGGAAAGAATTCAGACCCCTTGACTTTTTCCACAGTTTATGTTACAGCCTTATTCTAACATGGATTTTATTTAAATCCTCAGCAATATAAACACAATACCCCATAATGACAAAGCGAAAACTATATTTAATAAAAATAAAACACATATCTTATTTCCAATGGTATTCAGACCCTTTGCTATAAGAATCTAAATTGAGCTCAGGTGCACCATGTTTCCATTGATCACCTGTTAAATGTTTCTACAACTTCATTGGATCCACCTGTGGTAAAATTAAGCTGATTGGACATGATTTGGAAAGGCACACACACCTGTAGATATAAGGTCCCACAGTTGACAGTGCATGTCAGAGGTCGAAGGAATTGTCCGTTGAGCTCCGAGACAGGATTGTGTTGAGGCACAGATCTGGGGAAGGCTACCAAAAAATGGCTGCAGCATTGAAGGTCCCCAAGAACACAGTGGCCTCCATCATTCTTAAATGGAAGAAGTTTGGAACCACCAAGACTCTTCCTTGAGTTGGCCGCCCAGTCAAACTGAGAAATCGGGGAGAAGGGCCTTGCTCAGGGAGGTGACCAAGTACCCGATAGACACTCGGACAAAGCTCCAGAGTTCCTCTGTGGAGATGGGAATATCTTCCAGAAAGACAACCATTTATGCAGCACTCCACCAATCAGGCCTTTATGGAAAAGTGGCCAGATGAAAGCCACTCCTCAGTTAAAAGGCACATGACAGCCCGCCTGGAGTTTGCCGAAAGGTACCTAAAAGACTCACAGACCATGAGAAACAAGATTGCTGATGAAGCCTGAATGCCAGCGTAATGTCTGGAGGAAACCTGGCACCATCCCTACGATAAAGTATGGTGGTGGTAGCAGCATCTAGTTGTGACGTTAGCAAGTAAACAAATAAAAAATTAATTGGGATTCATGCCAGCAAAGCCACTACACAACACTAAACAATACATTAATTACACTATAAAGGTGGCAAACAGTAGCCACAAACTGTTAGGGCCTACATATAGCTGTCCCAACAGCAAAGCTTTCTTTTCAGCACCATGGATTGAATCCTTACCACTGCTACACCTGGCTATCAGCAGAGCCTTGTCTGGCAGCGAAGCAGTTCATTCAGCCTCATTTACTGCCTTTAAAAAAACATTGCTGATATGGCTGACTTGCTTGAACAAATGTGGTTTCTACAGACAATTGAGATGTACAAACTGTGGCATAAGGGGACAATGAGCAGATAAGAGGCAATCCTTAATTTCAATTAAGACATTAATGAGTGAGCTAGGGTGGACGTAGTCAATATAACTATTTGTTCAGCACTTTTTTAAAAATGTTCTTCTTTTTCAATCAACCAACTAAACACATTCCACATTCACAGATGTGACAGGCTTAAAAAAAGTTTTTAAAAAGAAGTTAAAATATAATAATAATATTACATTTTAAAAAAATACAATTAAAATAAAAGATTAAGAAAACTAATAAACTTTTTTTTTGGTGTGTGTATATATATAGATATATATATATATATATATATATATACATACGTACACACATCCATACATACACATACGTACACATATACATACATACATACATACATACATACATACATTCACACCCATACACACACATACATATCCTACATACCTACCTACACGTACTCACAAAAAAATATATATATACAAAAAAAAACATATAAAACTTACAGCAGCACTATCAAGGTTCTTATTAGCTATTTCTAGCCTTCGCTGAGACGACGAGCCAATAATTTGTTTTTAGGTTTTAAAGCACTTTACACAACATGTATCTGCACATTTCCCTAGTCACCCCCTGGGTTGCCTACTATAGGCGAGTGAAAACATATTTGGGAGGAAATGCCCAGGTATTTCTTACAGTCCCTCCACGCTAGTAGGGTGCTGTAAATCACAAAGGTTTTGGCTATGTTGCCCACTTCACTAAAATTATTAATGAATATAATTGAGCTTGAGGGCAATGAACCACAGGTTTGGGCTTCTATCTCAATCCACGTTGACTCTTGTCCGTTTGTGATCTATGTTAGCATGTTGCGGATTTGGGCAGACCAGTAGTACAATTGAAGGGAGGGAAGGGCAAGACCACCCTTAGATTCAGGTTTCGATAGAGTGGAAAACTTGATCCTAGGTTTTTCATTGCCCCATATAAATTTGGTGATGCTTTGATTAGTTGTTTTGAAAAAGGAAACTGGGAGTTAGCATGGGAGCATCTGAAATAAGTAGTTCAGTCTAGGGAGGACGTTCATACGGATGACATTAATTCTTCCTACTAAGCTAATTGGGAGGGAGATCCAGGTTTGGAGATCGTTCTTGATTCGATCCAGGAGTGGAAGATAATTTTCCTTGAAAAGGCTATTCAGATCTGGTGTTATGAAGATCCCGAGGTATTGAAACCCCTGTGTTTTCCATTGGAGAGGACATAGTGTCTTCATAAAGCTGGTGAGTGTAATATTGAGAGGGCAGACAGTGGATTTGTTCAAATTGATCGTATAACCTGAAAACTTGCCATACTGAGCAATTGTGTCTAAAATGAGAGGGAGGGATTTCTCAGGGTTGGAGATATGTAGAGCAAGACATCATCCGCGTAAAGCGAAATCTTGTGCTGCAGGCCGCCTGCAGAAACACCCATAATACTTGGATTGCTCCTTATCATCTCTGCTAGAGTCTCCGCCCCCAACAAGTAGAGCAGGGGGGACAGCGAGCACCCTTTTCTTGTGCCCCGTTCCAGAGGGATTCTGTCAGAGTTCAGTCCATTAGTAGTCACCATGGCATTTGGATGAGAGTATAGTGATTTGATCCATTTAATACAATTTGGGCCCATATTGAACTTTTCTAAGACTGAAAACAGAAATCTCCACTCCATCCTGTAACGCCTTGTCAGCATCCAGTGAAGCCAGCAGGACAGGGGTCTTCTGTGCGTTTACTTGATCAATAATATCAAAAAGACGGCGAATGTTATCAGAAGAGTATCTGTCTCTAATAAATCCAGTTTGGTCCGCTTTTATTATTTTGGGAAGAAGAGTGTTTCGTCTTTTGGCGAGCAATTTGGTAATTATTTTATAGTCGAAATCCAACAAGCTTATGTGCTGGAAGGACGAGCAGGATAGGGGGTCCTTGTCCTTTTTCAGCAACACTGTGAGCTGTGTGCATTGAGTCTGGGAGAGCTCATTTTTTGCAAAAATCCTCCAGCATTGGTATGAAGATATGGCTGAGCTGGGGCCAAAAAGCTTTGTAGAACTCTCTGGGGAATCCATCTGGGCCTGGGGACTTATTAGGTGGCATGGAGGTAATTGCCTCCAGGATCTCCTCAGGAGTTTTTTTTTTTTTTTTTTTTTTGAAGTATGAGTTGAGATCTTGGTTGGTCTCTGATAGTTTAGGTAGCGAGATTCCCTCTAGGAAAGAGTGGAGTTCTGCCTCTGTGTGTTTTCTCTCAGAGGTACAGTGGGGCAAAAAAGTATTTAGTCAGACACCAATTGTGCAAGTTCTCCCGCTTAAAAAGATGAGAGAGGACTGTAATTTTCATCATAGGTACACTTCAACTATGACAGACAAAATGAGAGAAAAAAAATCCAGAAAATCACATTGTAGGATTTTTTTATGAATTTATTTGCAAGTTATGGTGGAAAATAAGTATTTGGTCAATAACAAAAGTTTATCTCAATACTTTGTTATATACCCTTTGTTGGCAATGACAGAGGTCAAACGTTTTCTGTAAGTCTTCACAAGGTTTTCACACACTGTTGCTGGTATTTTGGCCCATACCTCCATGCAGATCTCCTCTAGAGCAATGATGTTTTGGGGCTGTTGCTGGGCAACACAGACTTTCAACTCCCTCCAAAGATTTTCTATGGGGTTTCGATCTGGAGACTGGCTAGGCCACTCCAGGACCTTGAAATGCTTCTTACGCAGCCACTCCTTCATTGCCCGGGCGGTGTGTTTGGGATCATTGTCATGCTGAAAGACCCAGCCACATTTCATCTTCAATGAGGTTTTCACTCAAAATATCACGATACATGGCCCCATTCATTCTTTCCTTTACACGGATCAGTCGTCCTGGTCCCTTTGCAGAAAAACAGCCCCAAAGCATGATGTTTCCACCCCCATGCTTCACAGTAGGTATGGTGTTCTTTGGATGCAACTCAGCATTCTTTGTCCTCCAAACACGATGAGTTGAGTTTTTACCAAAAAGTTATATTTTGGTTTCATCTGACCATATGACATTCTCCCAATCTACTTCTGGATCATCCAAATGCTCTCTAGCAAACTTCAGACGGGCCTGGACATGTACTGGCTTAAGCAGGGGGACACGTCTGGCACTGCAGGATTTGAGTCCCTGGCAGCGTAGTGTGTTACTGATGGTGGAAAATAAGTATTTGGTCACCTACAAACAAGCAAGATTTCTGGCTCTCACAGACCTGTAACTTCTTCTTTAAGAGGCTCCTCTGTCCTCCAAGGGCCAACCAACAAGAGTGTACAGGTCGCAATGGTGGGTAGTGGGGGCTTTGGTGACAAAACGGATGGCACTGTGATAGACTGCATCCAGTTTGTTGAGTAGAGTGTTGGGGGCTATTTTATAGATGACATCAAAGAGGTCGAGGATAGGTGGGATGGTCAATTTACAGAGGATATGTTTAGTTTTACGAAGGAGAGTTTACAGTCTAACCAGACACCTAGGTATTTGTAGTTGTCGGAGCCGTCCAGCGTAGTGATGCTGGATGGGCGAGTAGGTGCGGGCAGTGATCGGTTGAATAGCATGCATTTAGTTTTACTTGCCTTTAAGAGCAGTTGGAGGCCACGGAAGGAGAGTTGTATGGCATTGAAGCTCTCCTGGAGGTTAGTTAACACAGTCTTTAAAGAGGGGCCAGAAGTATACAGAATGGTGTCGTCTGCGTAGAGGTGTATCAGAGAATCACCAGCAGCAAGAGCAACATCATTGATGTATACAGAGAAGAGAGTCGGAGTTTGACAGAGTCGAAAGCCTTGGTCAGGTCGATGAAGACGGCTGCACAGTACTGTCTTTTATCGATGGCGGTTATGATATCGTTTAGTAACTTAGGCGTGGCTGAGGTGCACCCGTGACCAGCTCGGAAACCAGATTGCATAGCGCAGAAGGTACGGTGGGATTCGAAATGGTCGGTGATCTGTTTGTTCACTTGGCTTTTGAAGACTTTAAAAAGGCAGTGCAGAATGGGTTTAGGTCTGTAACAGTTTGGATCTAAGATGTCTCCCCCTTTGAAGAGGGGGTTGACCGTGGCTGCTTTCCAATTTTTAGGAATCTCAGATGATACGAAAGAGAGGTTGAACAGACTAGTAATAAGGGTTCAAACAACGGTGGCGGATAATTTTAGGAAGAGAGGGTCTAGATTGTCTAGCCCAGCTGATTTGTAGTGATCCAGAGTTTGCAGCTCTTTCAGAACATCAGCTGTCTGGATTTGGGTGAATGAGAAGCGGTGAGGGGGGCTTGCCCTCCCCGCTTCTCCTTGCTTTGCAACACTTGTAGTTTGCCACTGATTCCTTTCAAACCACTCATTGTTGAATTTGCGATTTCCAACTTGTTGTGTAATGTTTATGGCCGATGTGCACCAATACGTTTTATCTATAATTTCTCTTCATAATTTATCTTCATATGACAAGGATTGAAAAGGATTTGCCAGTAGATGATGAATGCTAGCTTGCTAGCTAAGATTTTGAAAGTATGATGTTGACATGATCAGTCCAATCAAAGCTACATAGCTATAACGTGATTTGATGTAATATTAACTGTGGCCAATGACCTTGAGCCTTCTTGGATGGGCACTTCTAATATAACTCTATGGCAGCGCCCAAGGGACTTGACTGTTCGAGCTCTACCTGTAGATTTTGTGGTGACGTAGTGTCCCCATGAGTGACAGAACACTGAGCCAATCACGGCGCAACTAAAGAACCTTACCAACCCCTACGCTCCATATATTCCACTGGCTGCCCTACCACCATAGAAAGCATTGAGCCTGGCTGAAACACCTGCATTTTGGAGATACCTTACTCAAGAATGCAAGAAAGAGATCATGTTTGTATGTGGCTTTTTTTTTGCAAGCACACCTAATAAGTCAGAAGTATGCCCAAAAGATTTAAAGTGGGGACTCTTGTCGCTAGCCCAATTAATTAAAAGTTGACACTATATCCTCTTTCATCTGTGCCTGGTGTTTGCTAGTGTAACAGTATACTTTTAAAACCGTCCCCTCGCCCATACCCGGGCGCGAACCAGGGACCCTCTGCACACATCAACAACAGTCATCCACGAAGCATCGTTACCCATCGCTCCACAAGAGCCGTGGCCCTTGCAGAGCAAGGGGAACTACTACTTCAAGGTCTCAGAGCAAGTGACGTAACCGATTGAAACGCTATTTAGCGCACACCGCTAACTAAGTTAGCCGTTTCACATCCGTTACACTAGTTACCGGCTAGCTAGATCTTCAGCCAGCATGAAACAAAAGGGGGGATGGGTGCTTCAAATCTCTGACCCAGTTGTCATGTCAACACATCTGTCAGTGCAAATGTCCAACGGGAGATGTATAAATAAAATTGACATACAGTTGAATTCGGAAGTTTACATACACCTTAACCAAATACATTTAAACTCAATTTTTCACAGTTCCTGACAGTTAATCCTAGTAAAAATTCCCTGTCTTAGGTCAGTTAGGATCACTACTTTTTTTAAGAATGTGAAATGTCAGAATAATAGTAGAGAGAATGATTTATTTCAGCTAATATTTCTTTCATCACATTCCAGTGGGTCAGAATTTAACATACACTCAATTAGTATTTGGTAGCATTGCCTTTAAATTGTTTAACTTCCACAAGCTTCCCACAATAAGTTGGGTGAATTTGGGCCGATTCCTCCTGACAGAGCTGGTGTAACCGAGTCAGGTGTGTAGGCCTCCTTGCTCGCACACACTTTTTCAGTTCTGCCCATAAATTGTCTATAGAATTGAGGTCAGGGCTTTGTGATGGCCACTCCAATATCTTGACTTTGTTGTCCTTAAGTCATTTTGCCACAACTTTGAAAGCATGTTTGGGGTCATTGTCCCTTTGGAAGACCCATTTGCGACCAAGCTTTAATTTCCTGACTGATGTCTTGAGATGTTGCTTCAATATATCCAAATCATTTTCCTACCTTATGATGCCATCTATTTTGTGAAGTGCCCCAGTCCCTCCTGCAGCAAAGAACCCCCTACAACATGATGCTGCCACCCACGTGCTTCACGGTTAGGATGGTTATCTTTGGCTTGCAAGCCTCCGCCTTTTTCCTCCAAACAATACTATGGTCATTATGGCTAAACAGTTATATTTTTGTTTCATCAGACCAGAGGACATTTCTCCAAAAAGTATGATCTTTGTCCCCATGTGCAATTGCAAACCGTAGTCTGGCTTTTTTAATGGTGGTTTTGGAGCAGTAGCTTCTTCCTTGCTGAGCGGCCTTTCAAGTTATGTTGATATAGGACTCATTTTAATGTGGATATACATACTTTTGTACCTGTTTCTTCCAGCATTTTCACAAGGTCCTTTGCTGTTGTTCTGGGATTGATTTGCACATTTCGAACCAAACTACGTTCATCTCTAGGACACAGAACGCGTCTCCTTCCTGAGCGGTATGACGGCTGCGTGGTCCCGTGGTGTTTATACTTGCGTACTATTGTTTGTACAGATTAGTGGGGTACCTTCAGGCGTTTGGAAATTGCTCCCAAGCATGAACCAGACTTGTGGAGGTCTACATTTTATCCTGAGGTCTTGGCTGATTTCTTTTGATTTTCCCATGATGTCAAGCAAAGAGGCGCTGAGTTTGAAAGTAAGCCTTGAAATACATCCACAGGTACACCTCCAATTGACTCAAATTATGTCAATTAGCCTATCAGAAGCTTCTAATGCCATGACATAATTTTATGGAATTTTACAAGCTGTTTAAAGGCACAGTCAACTTAGTGTATGTAAACGTCTGACCCACTGGAATTGTGATACAGTGAATTATAAGTGAAGTAATCTGTCTGTAAACAATTGTTGACAAACCTTTCTGTTTTTCTAAAAACCTGTTTCAGTTTGTCTTTATGGGGTATTGTATGTAGATTAGAGGTCGACCGATTCTGATTTTTCAACACCTATACCGATTATTGGAGGGCAAAAAAAAAAAGCCGATACCGATTAATCGGCTGACTTTTGAAATGTATTTGTAATAATGACAATTACAAACAATACTGAATTAACACTTATTTTAACTTAATATGATACATTAATAAACTCAATTTAGCCAGCCTCAAATAAATAATGAAACATGTTCAATTTGGTATAAATAATGCAAAAACAAAGTGTTGGAGAAGAAATTAAAAGTGCAATATGTGCCATGTAAGAAAGCTAACGTTTAAGTTCCTTGCTCAGAACATGAGAACATATGAAAGCTGGTGGTTCCTTTTAACATGAGTCTTCAATATTCCCAGGTAAGAAGTTTTAGGTCGTAGTTATTATAGGAATTATAGGACTATTTCTCTCTATACCATTTGTTTTTCATATAACTTTGTCTATTGGATGTTCTTATAGGCACTTAATTATTGCCAGTGTAACAGTATAGCTTCCATCCCTCTCCTCACTCCTACCTGGGCTCGAACCAGGAACACAACAACAACAGCCACCCTCGAAGCAGCGTTACCCATGCAGAGCAAGGGGAACAACTACTCCAAGTCTCAGAGGGAGTGACGTTTGAAACACTATTAGCGTGCACCCCACTAACTAGCTAGCAATTTCACATCACATCGTTACACCAGCCTTATCTTGGGAGTTGATAGGCTTGAAGTCATAAACAGCAGAGCTCCTGGCAAAACGCACAAAAGTGCTGTTTGAATGAATGCTTATGAGCCTGCTGGTTCCTACCCTCGCTCAGACAGACTGCTCTATCAAATCATAGACTTAATTCAAACATAATAACACACAGAAATGCGAGCCTTAGGTCATTAATATGGTCGAATCTGGAAACGATCATCTCGAAAACAAGATGTTTATTCTTTCAGTGAAATACGGAACCGTTCCGTATTTTATTGAACGGGTGGCATCCATCAGTCTAAATATTGCTGTTACATTGCACAACCTTCAATGTTATGTCATAATTACGTAAAATTCTGGAAAATTAGTTTTCAATGAGCCAGGCGACCCAAACTGTTGCATATACCCTGACTCTGCGTGCAATGAACGTAAGAGAAGTGACACAATTTCACCTGGTTAATATTGCCTGCTAACCTGGATTTCTTTTAGCTAAATATGCAGGTTTAAAAATATATACTTCTGTGTATTGATTTTAAGAAAGGCATTGGTGTTTCTGGTTAGGTACACATTGGAGCAACGACAATCCTTTTTCGCGAATGCGCACTGCATCGATTATATGCAACGCAGGACACACGTAGTTATAACTAGCGATTATGATTGATTAATTTTACTGCTAGCTAGCAACTTACCTTGGCTTCTTACTGCATTCGTGTAACAGGCGGGCTCCTCGTGAGGCAGGAGGTTAGAGTGTTGGACAAGTTAACCGAAAGGTTGCAAGATTGAATCCCTGAGCTGACAAGGTAAATATCTGTCATTCTGCCCCTGAACAAGGCAGTTAACCCACCATTCCTAGGCCGTCATTGAAAATAAGAATGTGTTCTTAACTGACTTGCCTAGTTAAAAAAAGATTAAATAAAGGTGTAAAAATAAAATAAAATAAAAACATTGGCAAAATCAGCGTCCAAAATTACCGATTTCCGATTGTTCTGAAAACTGGAAATCAGCCCTAATTAATCGGCCATTCTGATTAATCGGTCGCCCTCTAGTGTAGATTGCTGAGGATTGTTTGTTATTTAATCAGTTTTAGAATAAGGCTGTAACGTAACAAAATGTGGAAAAAGGCGAGGGGTCTAAATACTCTCCGAATGCACTGTATACATTTGGTATTTGGTATTTTTATTAGGATCCCCATTAGCTGTTACAAAAACAGCAGCCACTCTTAATGGGGTCCACACAAAACATGAAACATAATACAGAAAGACATAATACAGAACATTATTAGACAAGAACAGCTCAAGGACAGAACTACATACATTTTTAAAAGGGCACATGTGGCCTACATATCAATGTATACACACACTATCTAGGTCAAATAGAGGAGAGGCGTTGTGCCGTGAGGTGTTGCTTTATCTGTTTTTTGAAACCAAGTTTGCTGTTTATTTAAGAAATATGAGATGAAACGGATTTCCATGCAATAAGGGCTCTGTATAATACTGTACATTTTCTTGAATTTGTTCTGGATTTGGGGACTATGAGAAGACCCCCTGGTAGCATGTCTGGTGGGATAAGTGTGTGTGTCAGAGCTGTGTGCTGACTATGCAACCAATTTGGGATTTTCAACACATTAATGTTTATTATAAGAATAAGTGATGCAGTCAGTCTCTCCTCAACTCTTAGCCAAGAGAGACTGGCATGCATAGTATTTATATCATCCCTCTGATTACAATTAAGAGCAAAACGTGCCGCTCTGTTCTGGGCCAGCTGAAGCTTAACTAGGTATTTCCTTGCCGCACTGGACCACACGACTGGACATGAATAAAGATTAGTCAAAACTAGAACCTGCTGAACATGCTTTTTGGAGGTTGGTGTCAAAAAAATATAGATATTGATAGATATAAAATTAAAACTAGGCCCTCAAAATAAGACCTTATGAAATACGTATGATATTGTGTTCAATAATATATATATATATATATATAACTTGAACATATTTATTGATAAGTCCATTGCACAGAATATTTCTGGTAACTCTGCAATTCACTCCAAAGGCAAATATCTGAATAAGGTTTAACACTAAGCGGTGTGTTACTTTAACACTGGTTCCAGTGTGTATATGGTCCCACTCTTTCAGTGTTGATATAACACTGGAGAATGTGCTGTGAGATGTGTGCCTCTCATGAATTTCTGACACCATGTAATCTACAGTAAATGTCCAGTCAGAAGTGTATCTTTTTAGATGAGTAGTTTTTAATGAACGTCTCTCAAGAATGTCCTGAAGATAAAGCAGTACATAATGTCATACGTGGGTTATGACATGCAGTTACAATGTCTAATACCACAAAGACTACTTCTGTGACTGTCCAGCATTTTTAGTCCTATTCAATTTTTTGTTCAAACAAAAATCTATGCCACATCCTACACACTGGTTGAATCAACGCTGTTTCAAAAGTACTTTGAACCAATGTGGAATAGGGCTCCCGAGTGGTTTAGTGGTCTAATGCACTGCATCTCAGTGCTAGAGGTGTCACTACATACCCTGTTAAATTCCAGGTTGTGTCACAACTGGCTGTGATTGGGAGTCCCATAGGGTGGTGCACAATTGGCCCAGCGTCAATAGAATTTGTTCTTAACTGACTTGCCTAGTTAAAATGGGCAATGAATTTATGTTTGTGCCCAGTGGGATGCCCTACTGGCCGCCCGTCTTTGCGTGTGGCGGCTCCTTTAAGAGTTGAGGGCCGTGTGAATAAACTTGAGCCGTGCTGCGCTGACGTAAGGGGAGTTGAAGAGTTTTGTGTAGCCCCAGATAAGGGCACAGGAGAGGAAAATAACGGAGAGGAAAATAACGGAAATAATAATAACTTAGAGGATAGGGAACTGGACCGAGGACTGTTATCTTTTTTTAAATTTGGCCGCTGATTTTACAGGTATTGTAATGCGCATTTTGGTCAATTCCTACTAAACTGGACATCAGGTACAAATGTATTTGCCGTTGCACATTTAACGTTACCTGTGTTCCATTTATTTTAATACAAACTCAAATTTAGCATAATAGATTGTTAACTATACCACAAATTAGAATGTTCTTTTAGAGTGAAGTTCAAAATGCTTCATATAACTAACTATTCTAGATATGCAATGCAAAAACGTCTTATTCGGTCAATGTGCCAATATTATTATAGGGTAGCTATTCCTCGAAAGAAATAAGCCTACTGTGGAATAATTCGCCTATTTTTGCTTCATAATTGAAAGTAAAATCAAGAAAGGAATCTGAAAAATTGCCATTTCGTCTCGGAGCTGGGGGGAGAAAGGGAACGTGAGGCTGCTGCTGGACATTGGACGGGGAGGGGACACCACTGCATCTCTCTCTCTCTGTCTGTTTCCGTGGAGAGCAGGGGGGTGGGATTGAACCGCAAGAAACACATCATGCAACACAATGGTAACGGAGAAGAGAGGCAGTCAGCCAACCAATCCGAGCCTCAGCTCCAGGGGACCCCTAGTGGAAGCATTCTACACATCCCAGGCAGGGACACCCTTAGCGACCCCACACTCTTCCAACTGCCTGCCCAGTCAAAACTGGAGTTCAAACGCAACGCAGTCACAGAGGACTACAAAATAACAACTCAAGTACTAGGACTGGGTATCAGTGGGAAGGTGATGGAATGCTACTGCAAGAAGACAGGGGAGAAGTGTGCCCTCAAGGTAGTGTGTGTGTGTGTGTGTGTGTGTGTGTGTGTGTGTGTGTGTGTGTGTGTGTGTGTGTGTGTGTGTGTGTGTGTGTGTGTGTGTGTGTGTGTGTGTGTGTGTGTGTGTGTGTGTGTGTGTGCGCGCGCGCGCGCACGTGTGTGATCCATTTCACTTGCTTTGTTAATGTAAAAATATGTTTCACATGCCAATAAAGCACCTTGAATTTAATTTGAGCAAGAGAGCGAGAGAGACCATCAGTCACCAGACCCAAGTGGCACCAAGTATTTGAGGTCTTGCTTGCTTTCTTTTCTTATCCTCTGATGTAAATTAAAGGGAACTTGAGGATGTATTTACAATAGTGACGATAAGAGGGAGAATAGTCATCAATTATTCACTACTCCTCCATCTTAGACAGTCGCTTCACAGACAGATCTCTCATCCTTCTTTGCGGTTTGATACCAGGGGCGACAGGTAGCCTAGCAGTTAAGAGCATTGGGATAGTAACCAAAAGGTTGCTGGATCAAATAATCTGCCGTTCTGCCCATGAGCAAAGCAGTTAACCAACCTACAACAGCGGCTCCCTGGGCACCGATGACATGGATGTTGATTAAGGCAGCCCCTCGAACATTTTGCCATTCAGTGGTGCAGCTCACTTTCCCCAATGGGATCACTCCTTTATTTGTCTGATGTGGGGTGGGGTGTTGTATGAAGGAGGACATATATCCACATTAGAATGCTAAAAACTGATTGACATATTGATATATTTTGGCATGGTTACAGTATACAGCATGCATCTGGTGTGCAGAGGTTACAGAGGTTGTCACTTACTGTCACATTCTGTCCCACTTCTTCCCTCTGCTACATTTACTGTATCAACAAACAAGATAATATAGAGAGTCAGAGAGGGAGTGTGTTTCTTTGACTGGTGCCTGTTCCTCTTGTAAAGAGGTCCACTTAAGCACTAATAACACCAATAGATAACGGTCTCTCTGTGAGCCGGGTTTGGAGAGGAGCCACCAGCGGTAACAGTGCAGTGCTTTAAGTGAACTCGACTACTCCTGTCCAGACAGACAGTGGATGAGTCTGGGAAGAGACAGTGATGTACTGTGTGGGACCGTGTCTTACGCAGAGGGTAGGTTGTTAGTGCCAGTAGTCATTGTCATGTTGCATGGACAATGACATGCTCTGTCTGGACTGATTCTATGTTCCATCTAGAGAGGATCTACTCTGGTGTGCAGGCTTTTGTTCCAACTGAGCTCTCACATACCTGATTCAACTCAAATCTGGTGTGTTTTCGTGCTGGGCTGGAACAAAAGCCTGCACAGAATGCAACCCACCTGGACCAGATGTTCCCCATCCCTTTCCTTAAGTTATGCCTTGGCATGTGCTCTAAGTTCTATCTATCCTTTCTGGACTTAGGGGGATCTGTGGTCACCCACTGGGTCCACACTGGTTAAATCAACGTTGTTTCCACGTCATTTTAATGAAATGACGTTGAACCAATGCGGAATAGACATTGAATTGACATCTGTGCCCAGTGGGGAATGTTTTTCTTCTGTTCTTTGAAGTTCAACCACTGGAATAGTGAGCAACTTGGAAAAAGTGCTCGGTCAACAGGTTATGCAAATTCAAAACCTGAATAGTGGGTCACCAGAAGTATTCTTGAGAAAACAATAAC
Source organism: Oncorhynchus keta (assembly GCF_023373465.1). Lineage (NCBI taxonomy): Eukaryota > Metazoa > Chordata > Actinopteri > Salmoniformes > Salmonidae > Oncorhynchus > Oncorhynchus keta. The sequence goes on along the minus strand of NC_068430.1, from coordinate 35,208,177 downwards.
AGAAAGCCTATGGATATGTTTTCAATGGAACAGTCTCAACCTCCAAAATAGGTCCCTATTTTTTTGTCCAGGTAGACTAAAGATAGATCAATGAAATGTGTTGAGTATGATCAGTTGTACTGGCACAAGTGTATACATTCTTTCATAAGTGTGCTCTTCAAGTATTTGTGGACAATGTTTTCAGCAGAGTATTAGCTTACTCCTCTATAAACAGTTTAATCTCAACCTGCCCTCTCCTCCCTGTCCCACCATGCACTGCATCCTGTCACAGACAGAAGATAAGCTAGTTTATCTGGCTGTGGTGTCTGGGGATCCCTCCCACCCTTACATCCAATCACATTGCAAAGTTGTTTTTACTGGTACACTTTGAAGGCAGATTTTGAATGCACTAATAAAAGGCAGCATTCATTTTAAAAGCTCTAGAGGGAATCTTCCTGACAAGCAAATTAATATGAATGAAGGGTCCAGATTTAATTTGTAATGATAGATTCACTTACGTGAGAATATGAAGAGACTGTGTGTGTGTGTGAAAGAGAGAGAAAGTATCAAAGAGAGGTGAGAGAGAGATGTGGGACTAAGATTCTGGGATTTTAACCTGATTAAGGCTGTTATTATTCCCTTGATCAATTCCTCCAAGACCTGTGAGTGGTTATAGACAACATGGACACATGCACTCAAAAACACACTCACACAGGATAGACAGAACCAGTCAAAAAAATTGGATACACCTACTTATTACAGGGTTTCTTTATTTTTTTACTATTTTCTACATTATAGAATAATAGTGAAGATATCAAAATTATGAAATAACACATATGGAATCATGTAGTAACCAAAAAAGTGTTAAGCAAATCAACATTTATTTTATTTTTGAGATTCTTCAAAGTAGCCACCCTCTGCCTTGATGACAGCTTTGTACACTCTTGGCATTCTTTCAACCAGCTTCATGAGCAATGCTATTCCAATAGTCTTGAAGGAGTTCCCAAATATGCTGAGAACTTGTTGGCTGCTTTTCCTTCACACTGCAGTCCAACTCATCCCAAACCATCTCAATTGGGTTGAGGTCGGGGGATTGTGGAGGCCAGGTCATCTAATGCAGTACTCCATCACTCTCCTTCTTGGTCAACTAGTTCTTACACAGACAGCCTGGGAGGTGTGTTGGGTCATTGTCCTGTTGAGAAACAAATGATAGTCCCACTAAGCGCAAACCAGATGGGATGGCGTAACGCTGCAGAATACTGTGGTAGCCATGCTGGTTAAGTGTGCCTTGAATTCTGAATAAATCACTGACAGTGCCACCAGCAATGCACCCCCACACCTCCTCCTCCATGCTTCACGGTGGGAACCACACGTGGAGATCATCCGTTCACCTACTCTGTGTCTCACAAAGACACGACTGTTGGAACCAAAAATCTCAAATTTGGACTCATCAGACCAAATGACAGATTTCCACCGGTCCAATGTCCATTGCTCGTGTTTCTTGTCCCAAGCAAGTCTCTTCTTCATATTGGTGTCCTTCAGTAGTGGTTTCTTTGCAGCAATTCGACCATGAAGGCCTGATTCACGCAGTCTCCTCTGAACAGTTGTCTGTAACTTGAACTCTGAATCATTTAGTTGGGCTGCAATCTGAGGCTGGTAACTCTAATGACCTTATCCTCTGCAGCAAAGGTAAATCTGGGTCTTCCTTTCCTCTGGCGGTCCTCATGAGACCCAGTTTCATCATAGCGCTTGATGGTTTTTGTAACTGCACTTGAAGAAACTTTTAAAGTTCTTGAAATGTTCCGTATTCACTGGCCTTCATGTCTTAAGGTAATGATGGACTGTTGTTTCTCTTTTCTTATTTTAGCTGTTCTTGCCATAATATAGACTTGGTCTTTACCAAATAGCTATCTTCTGTATACCAACCCTACCTTGTCACAGCAAGATATTTTGATTTGTTTAACACTTTTTTGGATACTACATGATTCCATATATGTTATTTCATAGTTTTGATGTCTTCACTATTATTCTATAATGTAGAAAATATTTTAAAATTAAGAAAAACCCTGGAATGAGTAGGTGTGTCCAAAATTTTGACTGATACTGTACATGTTGCATAGATGCATACGTTCCACGTGCTGCATACGTGCTGTATCCATCATCATACCTAGTCATAGTAAATGTGCTTCCTAAACATGCCCATTGTTCTCTCTCTTCATCTCTGTTTCTATACCCACCCTTCTTCTCTGTGGGGGCAGATTCTGTATGATTGTCCTAAGGCGCGGCGGGAGGTAGAGCTGCATTGGAGAGTGTCGGGGGGCCCATACATCGTTCACATCCTCAGCCTTTATGAGAACATGCACCAGGGGAAGAAATGCCTTCTTATCATCATGGAGTGGTGAGGACCATAGAGACTACATAGACCAGAATGCATTTGTGTAATGAATCCTCTTAACTTTTCTACCATGTCAGACTTTAAAACCGTAACTAATGAGTAGGGCCAGGAATTTTTCCTGGTTAGGTCATGTGGTCAGGAAAAACTCTTGGCCAAATGAAAGTTTACATAAACATCAAATATGTCCCAGTTCTCTTTCTTGGTCATTATGCTTAGAATTAGTTGATTGGTCTCAGTAATTTCCTGGTAATTTCTAAGGGACAATGCTGTTCTTGTTTAATTGATGACTTTGTTCTCTTGTTGAGAAGCTCTGATCTGTCTCTCTTGTTGTTGTTCCTGGCTCAGTATGGAAGGAGGGGAGCTGTTCAGTCACATTCAGGCCAGAGGGGACCAGGCGTTCACAGAGAGAGGTGAGTTATTTATGATGGGGAACTGTGTTCTATTATTTACAGTGCTCAATTATTTACAGTGACCCTATAGCTGTGCACATTTTGTTAATCAGATTCATATGTCATGGCTTTTAATCAGAGGCTGCGGAGATCATGAGGGACATAGGCACGGCCATCGAGTACCTCCACCACATGGACATAGCTCACAGAGATGTCAAGGTGGGACTCTCCTCCTAGACACACATTTACATCATTTGATTTTTCACCTGACACTCGCTGACAGGCATGTATTTACCACTGGTGGTTTTAGTGATGTACTTATTGCTTTCTTTTTTACACCTCCCTCCCTCCACACACACACACACACACACACACACACACACACACACACACACACACACACACACACACACACACACACACACACACACACACACACACACACACACACACAAACACTCAACAGCCTGAAAATCTGCTGTACACCACCAAGGAGACCAATTGCGTTCTGAAACTAACTGACTTTGGCTTTGCCAAGGAGACCACCCTCCACAACTCCCTCCAGACACCCTGTTACACCCCCTACTATGTTGGTGAGTGTTGGGTCTGTTACACCAGTAGTGGTGTAGTATACTATCCGGAAGTGAATGGTGTGTAGGCTATAAAGTATTATGGTTGACTTATACCCATCATATTGTCCCTGTCTGTCTGACTGGTTGTCTCTTGGTGTCTTGGTCTCTGTCTCAATGTCTGTCTATCAGCCCCCGAGGTGCTTGGTCCAGAGAAGTATGACAAGTCATGTGACATGTGGTCTCTGGGCGTGATCATGTACATCCTGTGAGTACCTAGTGTGTCTGTGTGCTATAAGTGTGTCAGTGAGTGTGTCTGTAAGTGTGTCTGTTTGTGTGTGAGAATCAAGTCACAGGCCTCTCATTCACTCTCACTCCCCCTACTGTTCACCCCTGGGCCTCATTTACACCCTCATTTCTCTCTACTAGCTCTCTTTTAACACTAAGCTTCTCATGGTCCACTTGCTTTCTCCCTCTCCTTCTCTCCCTCCTTGTATATAGTATGAATGACTGTTCAATGAGTGTCCAGTTGGAGTGCATACAGTAGCTGTAGATGCTCTATTCTCATGTTGAAGAGTGTGCTGTGTCCCCAGGCTATGTGGGTTCCCTCCGTTCTACTCTAACACTGGCCAGGCCATCTCTCCAGGGATGAAGCAGAGGATCAGGATGGGCCAGTACAAGTTCCCCAACCCTGAGTGGGCGGAAGTGTCTGAGGAAGGTCAGACTAGAGACAGAAAACTGGGGGTGGTCTAAAGTAGAGGGAGATGATTCACTGCAAGACAAACTATGTTCTGCTAAGTTCCAAATATTTGACAGATTTTTCTACAGTTGGATTTGTAGGTCCTTTGATAAGCATCTTGACTAGTTTACCTAATCATGTTTTATTTACTATGCTTGTTGACCTATGACCTTTACCTCTGTAGCCAAACAGCTGATCAACCAGCTGCTGAAGACAGACCCTAACGAGAGGATGACCATCGGGCACTTCATGAACCACCCTTGGATCAATGTGAGTATTACTACTGCATGTCTGAGTGCTGTGGATAATATGACTCATTTACACTGTGTGTGTGTGTGTGTGTTTGTTGACATTACAGCAGTCGATGGTGGTCCCTCCGACTCCTCTGCACACGTCCCGTGTTCTGACAGAGGACAGAGAACTGTGGGACGATGTCAAGGTGAGACTAGAGAACTGTAAAATACGGACACTGGTATTAAGAAAAACTGCATATCAATGGGCCAATTTAATCTAAAACTAAGAAGCCATTAGGGGGTGGTAAACACTAAATTTACAAGACCCACACTGCACCTTCAGAAAGTATTCACACCCCTTGACTTTTTCCACATTTTGTGTTAAACTGAATTTTAAATGGGATACATTTCGATTTTGTGTCACTGCATACACACAATACCTCCTAATTTCAAAGTGGATTTAATGTTTTTATACATTTTTACAAATTAATTTAAAATGAAAAGCCGAAATGTCTTTGGTCAATAACTACTCAAGCCTTTATGGCAAGCCTAAATATGTTCAGGAATAAACAAGTTGCATGGACTCTGTGTGCAATAATAGTGTTTAACATGGTTTTAGAATGACTCGTCTCTGTACTCCACAAATACAATTATCTGTAATGTCCCTCAGTCGAGCAGTAAACACAGATTTAACCACAAAGACCAGATTGGTTTTCCAATGTCTCGCAAATAAGGTCACCTATTGGTAGATGGGTAAAAAAAACTAACAATGAATATCCCTTCGAGCATGGTGAATTTATGAATTAAACTTTGGATGGTGTATCAATACACCCAGTCACTACTACATCCTTCCTAACTCAGTTGCCAGAGAGTCAGGTGGAGTTTTATGGCTGTGATAGAAAACTTAGGATGGATCAAAAACATTGTAGTTACTCCACAATACTAACCTAAATGACAGAGTAAAAAGAAAGCCTGTACAAATATTCCAAAACATGCATCCGGTTTGGAATAAGGCACGAAAGTAAAACTGCAACAAATGTGGCAAAGAAATTAACTTTATGTTCTGAATACAACGTTTTATGTTTGGAGCAAATCCAACACAACACATCACTGATTACCACTCTTCATATTTTCAAGCATGAGGTTGACAGCATCATGGTATGGGTATGCTTGTCATCGGCAAAGGACTAGGGAGTTTTTTCAGGATGAAAATAAATGAAAACGGAGCAAAGCACAGGCTAAATCCTAGAGGAAAACCTGGGTCAGTCTGCTGGGAGACAAATTCATCTTACAACAGGACAATAATTTAAAACACAAGGCCAAATATACACTGGAGTTGCTTACCAAGACGACATTGAATGTTCCTGAGTGGCCTAGTGACAGTGGACTTAAATCGGCTTGAAAATGGCTTGAAAATGGCTGTCTTAGCAATGATCAACAACCAACTTAACAGAGCTTGTAGAATGTTTAAAAGAATGTGCAAATATTGTACAATCCAGGTGTTCAAACCTCTTAAAACTGTAATTGTTGCCAAAGGTGATTCTAACATGTATTGACTCAGGAATGTGAATACTTATGTACAGTAAATTAGATATTTCTGTATTTAACTTTCAATAAATTTGCAAAGATTTCTAAAAACATGTTTTCACTTTGTCATTATCTGGTATTGTGTGTGGAAGGGTGAAAAAAAATATTTAATTTGAATTCAGGCTGTAACACAAAATTTGGAATAAGTCAAAGGGTATGCATCATTTCTGAAAGCACTGTATCTGTACTGTCTGCCTACAGGAAGAGATGACCAGTGCCCTGGCCACCATGCGTGTAGACTACGACCAGGTGAAGATCAAAGACCTGGACACGTCCAACAACCCGCTGCTCAACAAGAGACGCAATAGACCTGGTGCTGGGCAGGCTGAGGGAGAGGGGGGAGGAGGGGGAGGTGGTGGGGGAGGAGGGGGTGAAGGAGTAGTCGGAGCAATGGTTTGTAACAGCCAGTGAGAGTTTGAGGGAAGGGAGAGGGAGGGAGGAGGGGGTGTTATATTAAGGACATTATTTGGACCAATATTCACCAGGGCCCTGATCAGGAGTTGTTTCGGGATAATTAATCAGATCTTGTGGTCAGGAAAACTATTCTCGTTATTGGTCAAAATAAGTGTTTAATTGGACCACACCAAGATTGAGATGGCAGCAATTTGCCCTCTGTTGGCAGTAATCAGAAAGATAAGGCTCTTCTCTGTCCTTTACTTGTTCTGTCACCAGCACATACGAGTTTCCAGCTCAGTTAAATCAGACTGATCTATAATATAATTGCTTTTGTTTTGTAGATGTCATGTTTATTTACTGCTATTATTTTCATGAAATAAATGTTTGTTTCTAAGGAAGTTTGTATTGCTTTGTTGTTTGGGTCTGAATGTGTCATGTATGAAGATGTGGTCTCACATGGAGTACAGTACCTCCCCTTCCTCATGTACATTTCTGTATGTGTATGCGTGACTGTTTAAGTGACTGATGCGTGTGAGAGAAAAACTGTTGTATTTTGTAGTTTATTTGAAATGACCAACTTTTCAAATACTTGAAGCAGTCGAATATAGAGAATCAATTAAAAGGTAACTATTTCCTTTGATATTCAAATACAGGTCTCAGAAAAACAAATATTTGAATGCAAGTTAAACAATGTAAAAAGCATTTATTATGTGGCAATTGCATTTGATGAACATCAGGGTCTCAAATGTTTTGTCAGTCATTGAGCAACAGCGAGGCCTGAACATTCTTCCAGCGATCTAACTAATTGATTAGATTAGTTTACAAAAATGTATGTTAGTTATCTTTGTGTAGCATAAGATTAATCAATGTACATGCACAAACATAGCTATTAAAACAATTATAAATATAAACCTGCAATACAGCATGCTGGGAAATATTTGTAAGTCGCTCTGGATAAGAGCGTCTGCTAAATGACTTAAATGTAAATGTAAATATGATGGGCATGGTTTTGGCTCAAAGGGATGTGAATGAGTTTCAGGCCCCTGTATTAGGGAAAACTAGGCCCTCAAAATAAGGCCTTATGAAATACGAATGGTATTATCCTAAATAAAAGTGATGTTACGTTTGATACTGGAGCTCTGAGGCATGCTTCGAAGCAGTGTACCGATTCATGTATCAGAAGTACGTAAACAATGACGGCCAAAGCTTTGTTTGATCACATGCTTTTTCAAACCATGTATTGCAAAATCCCACTAAATCACCATAGTTCCGGTGCTTTCTTAGATTCCAATATGCTTTCAAACATGACCTCCACTGGACATAATTACAAATCTAGTTAGGATTTTGTAGCAAATGTTTCATTAGGTCGAGTAGGGAACATTCAGGGACGTGAGGGCAAGGAAGACATAGAAGACACTATTTGTTTTGAAACCACACTTTTTTCACCGTTGAAATAATTCATTTAGTATTGAATAAGTTTGTCTTAAGCAACCTAAATAAATCCGTAAATCCATAGACATTTAATCCTAGTACAAATTCCCTGTTTTAGGTCAGTTAGGATCACCACTTTATTTTAAGAATGTGAAATGTCAGAATAATAGTAGAGAGAATGATTTATTTCAGCTTGTATTTATTTCATCACATTCCCAGTGGGTCAGAAGTTTACATACACTCAATTTGTATTTGGTAGCATTGCCTTTAAATTGTTTAACTTGGGTCAAATGTTTTGGGTAGCCTTCCACCAGCTTCCCACAATAAGTTGGGTGAATGTTGGTCCATTCCTTCTGACAGAGCTGGTGTAACCGAGTCAGGTTTGTAGGCCTCCTTGCTCACACACACTTTTTCAGTTCTGCCCACAAATCTTCTATGGGATTGAGATCAGGGCTTTGTGATGGCCACTCCAATATCGTGACTTTGTTGTCCTTAAGCCATTCTGTCACAACTTTGGAAGTATGCTTGGGGTCATTGTCCATTTGGAAAACCCATTTGCGTCCAAGCTTTAACTTCCTGACGGATGTCTTGAGATGTTGCTTCAATATATCCACATAATTTTCCTACCCCATGATGCCATCTATTTTGTGAAGTGCACCAGACCCTCCTGCAGCAAAGCACCCCCACTATATGATGCTGCCAGTCCCGTGTTTCATGGTTGGGATGGTGTTCTTAAGCTTGCAAGCCTCCCCCTTTTTCCTCCAAACATAATGGTCATTATGGCCAAACTGTTCTATTTTTGTTTCATCAGACCAGAGGACATTTCTCCAAAAAGTATGATCTTTGTCCCCATGTGCAGTTGCAAACCATAGTCTGGCTTTATGGCGGTTTTGGAGCAGTGGCTTCTTCCTTGCTAAGCGGCCTCGATATAGGACTAGTTTTTCCTGTGGCTATAGATACTTTTGTACCGGTTTCCTCCAGCATCATCACAAGGTCCTTTGCGGTTGTTCTGGGATTGAGTTGCACTTTTCCGAAGTACGTTCATCTCTAGGAGACAGAACGAGTCTCCTTCCTGAGTGGTATGATGGCTGCTTGGTCCCATGGTGTTTATAATTGTTTGTACAGATGAACGTGGTACCTTCAGCTGTTTGTAATGGCATTTATGCGACGATAGTCCGTACATAAGCGGGACTTACCGTCAGGCTTAGGAAGGAGAATACACAGGGAACTCCAAGAGCTGTTACTGGGTTTTGCCATTTCATTCTGTAATAAATGACGTATACGAGCAGTGTTCCCCACATCCACGTCATGTTCCAAGATGGACGTGTGACTTGGAACGTCCTGAAACACATTGAGAACTATTTATTAATAGGACAAGATCAATAGTTTGATCACTATCCAAATGTTCCATTTGAGAGGGTAACTTTTTCAGCATGGAGATGGTGGGCTGGACCAGCTTACCCGAGGAGCTGTCTGGAGAGTCACGCATATAATATGCTTTCAGCATGTTAACATGACACACACCTGAAGAGCGCCTACGAACCGGGGTCTTTATCACATAATTGGTGTCACAGAGTTTCTTTTCCACAAGATATGGCCCAGAAAAACGTGCCATAGGGCATAGAATCGTCCGGGTTAGGGAGGGTTTGGCCGGTAGAGATATCCTTGTCTCATCACGTACTAGCAACTCCTGTGGTGGGCTGGGCGCAGTGCACGCTAACCAGGTCGCCAGGTGCACTGTGTTTCCTCCGACACATTTTTGCGGCTGGCTTCCGGGTTGGATGCAGTGCGGCTTGGTTGGGCTGTGTTTCGGAGGACGCATGGCTTTCGACCTTCGTCTCTCCCGAGCCCGTACAGGAGTTGTAGCGATGAGACAAGATAGTAACTACTAACAATTGGATACCATGAAATTGTGGAGAAAATGGGGTATAATAATAAAATGTTTTTAAAACATTTTAAAAATACGTTCCGACAGATGAGCCAGGGATGGGAACCAAAACCAAAACATGATCCCCTTGTGCAAAAGAATGGCCAACAGCCTCTTTGTCATGTAATTTCATGTGTTTGAGACAAAGAGAGAGACTTTTGTGCCAAAGCACATGCGGCGCTCAGTCTCTCCCGCATCTTTTCTGACATAATCCAACACATTTTTAGCGGCGCTACTGGGTGTAGGAGATAGTTTTGAAGGAGCATATCGTTTTAGCGGACCCCATGGGGTGCGTTCAAACACAAGGTCAGCAGGGCTGAAGCATAATGACTCTTGTATTGTTTCCCTGATAGCAAATAAGACAAAGCCCCCCCCTTGTATCCATGCATACTTGCGTAGAGTCGCCTTAAGCGTCTGATGCCACCCTTCAAGGGCCCCTTGACTCTCCGGCTGATTCGGACTGGAGACCTGATGGGAAATACAGTCTTTAACACATTTGAGAACAGTTTTGACATACATTTTGTTCCCTGATCAGTTTGGATTACTTTAGGGAGTCAAAACATATAACATCTTAGCCGTTATAGTATGGAGAGGGATAGCCTCTGGGTATTGAGTAGCACAGCACATTGTTAGTTAGAACTGGTTACCTGACCTAGTTTTTGGCAACAGACCTACACAATCAATTATCACTCATTCAAACGGTTCCCCCACCACAGGAATCGGGCAGAGCTGCGCACAAGAAACTGTTTGAGTCGCTTTCCCTGTTTTACAAAATTGGACAATGTCAGACTTCAAACCTGGCCAGAAAAAAAATGATGAAGGACTTTGTGATCCCCAAATGTCTGGACCACACCTGGTCATGGACGAGTGACAGCCCCTGCTGTCAGAACGGTGTAGGAACAACCACTTGAACCACTTCACTCCAGTTACTGACTGTTATGAGCTGCCCATTTACGCATCAAAACTCCTGCTTCCATAAAGTAGGCGGTGTCCCTAGTTTTAGTTCCCTCAATGGAAATTACTGAAGCAAAACACTTGCAAAGACTGGTGTCTCCCTTTTGACATTCAATCACCTTCTCGGGGGTGACAGACAAAAGAATGTAACGTAATTGGGGCGTGATTTTGCTTTCCCATGCCTTAGTTGTTTTTACGGGGGTAAAAACCGTCAGCATTGCAGAAGGAATACTCGATGCATTGTCTGCTACCTCAACATTCTCAAAAATGGAACTACACAATTCCACCACATGTCCCAGCTTGCGAGATTGTGCCCTCAACACAAGCAGGAAAAACATGGGGAAATGCTTGAACCAATTTATCATCTGCAGTTTTGATTTCTGGGTTGTCTACTACTTCTAACACAAGAGTTACGTTACCACCAGCGATATTGTTCCCTAGTAGCAACGAGACTCCTTTTACAGGCAGTGTTGACACTACACCAACACGGAAACGTCCTGATACCAAGTCTGACACTAAGTGGACCCAGTGTAATGGTACAGGTATGTTTTTGTGTCTCTATACCCTGTAATATGACATGTGAGCCACAATAAGTTTCAGGGGACCGGGTAAAAGTGTCAGTAAGGATTGACTGCACAGTCCTGGTGTCTTGTAAGATTTGATCTGCTTGTTCTCCAGTTAAGGAAACAACCAGCAGATATAAAAACAGAGCATAGATAGGATCCGGTTTCCCAAATGCTGAATCAGTAACTCGGTCCAACGGACGAGCCAAAGACGGTACTAAAACCCACGCTTTTTAATTTAGGGGACGGTGACAGGGATTGTTTCGGTTTATTTTGCAAAACTGGGCAGTCCGCAATCACGTGACCCTTTTGGCGAAATCATGCGAAGGCCAGGGTCGTTGTAGAAGAAAAAAAAGAAAACCCGAACGAGGCACTGAAGATGTTAGGCTTTCAAAATGAGGCACACCAGCGTACTCATCTGCCAAAACTGCTGCCTGGGCCAATGTCGCCACTTTCTGTTCATTTCAATGAACTACTACTCTCAGGCAGGTTGCTTTTAAAATCCTCCAACAGCATCAACTTCCGAATATCAAAGGTGTTAGCGTAACGGGCCGAACACCAGCGATTGAACAGACTTTTTGTCCCTAGCAAACTCAACAAAAGTACGGTGAGAGGGTTTGTGGTTCCTGAAGCGCTGCCTTTAAGCTTCAGGCACCAACTCATAAGCCCGCAACACGGTTGTTTGAACTATATCGTATAGTGTAAACTTGTCTTCCAGGGAGAAAGCAGCTATTACTTCCTGGGCTTTTCCAGACAATTTAGATTGCAACAGGAGCGGCCAAACCTTGAGGCCACATGCTCAAACGCAGAGAAATAAGGATCAACTTCCGAAATGGAAGGACTAATGAAATATTTTCACTCACTTCAAAGTAGGTTTGATGATGGGTAGGTTGTGGAGTTGTCGGATCCTCACCTCCTTGTCGGCTAATATGGCCATTTTCCTCATTTCTAAAACACACTCTTTATATTTTAGCTCCATTTCCAAACAGGCCAGCACCACCTTTAGCCTAGCGGTCCCATCTGAACAACCCGAAGCAGAAGATAAAGTGTTGATTTGGGGCAATGTAGAGGGGGGGTACGAGCAACCCCTTCCTCCGCCTTGGCATCGGAAGGTCTATCCGCCTCCCTCATATTTCAACAAGAAAATTCCTTTTCTCACTAAACCCTCCTTGACTAGCACCAACAGCTCAGCCTTTAGGGCTTCCTCAGGGACGAAGAGTCCATAATGGTCAGCTATGGCGCAAAGGTCTACTTTACAAAACCCCACCAACCGATCAACTGAGGGAGCTGGTTGAGGCAGTGAACACATGTAAATTAAGTCACCCAAACTCACAACCAAACCTCAGTCTCCAATCACAGAGATCAGAGCAGCGGGGTCCTGTGGATTTAATAATCCCGGATGAGCCCCCCATTATGTTACGTACACCCCCTGGGCGGAGGGAACGCAACACCCTGCTACAACTCAACTCCCCGTGGAGTGAAAAAGGTATGTGATCGTAGATGCAGGGGAAGGACAACAGAGACAGAAAAAAATGACCATTTACAGTAAATGTATTATTCCTAACACAGAAATGTGGGGAAAAGGGGCTGGACAGAACTAAAGAAAATAAAGTAAAAGTTAAATAGTCCCCTCTCCTACGTACCCACTACTTACCTAATCTTTTAGCACCTCCTGGCGAGCTAACCAAAATACAGGGGGTGGTCCACCCAGGTCTTGCCTAGTGTGCAGACAGTAAATACTACAGCTTATGTATGCCCGCAGGCCTCTTGCCTAAACACTCCAAAGGTGCATTCCCCCCCAGGAACAAATAAAACAGAATAATTACTAACTGAAAGTGAACAATTTCAATAATCAAAAACACTAAGCCCTATTGACATACAAGAGTAGCAGCTACAAAATACTTCAACAAAACTTTCACGGACTAACAACCAACACAGGACATCAAAGAAGCTCTCTCCTCCTGACCAAGGATCACTGGCTTTTATCCAGCTGTAGAAGGACAGTTGTTTCCCCTGACAAGACGGAGGGTTCAGAGCGCCAATCATCGATGGGGCCGACCAATCAGCTGCTTGAAGAATACAAGATTCCATTTCCTGAAATACACACACACATACATACAAACCCACAACAACACAGAAACTGGGGAACGTAAACATAGTTTTCTTATGTCTTACCAGTCACCTTGAGCTTGCATGTTCCTTAAAAAAACAATAGGCTTTGTTGTAAAGGGTGTGGATGTTTTTCTTTTGTAAATTACTGATGACTCATTTTAACCACACTTAATTCTCTAATTTCTTTCTCCTTTAATATACCAGAGAGCTGAGTTGCTATGGGGGCAGGAACTGTATGTTCCATTTTGTTACTCTGCATCTGCCCCTACTGCCACACCTTCCCTGCAAATGTAAGTGACATGCTCCAAGTTCTCCCCTTATCAAACACAATCCTATAATCCTGTTTCAACCCTGATGGTCAAAGCAACAAAACTGTTTATGGAACAGCTTTTAGGGGCATATTAACCATTCCGCTATTAAAAAGGTTTTGGCCAATAGCATGGCTCTGAAAACATCTTTGTTCTGGTCCTTGATGGCCTCCCACACTGGCTGTGTGTTTGTGCAGGACTGCCAGGTGAGCCTGAACTTTGCAGCTGAGGCAGAGAGGTTCTGTGCAGCCTTGGAGAGACAGATCCAACAAGCCCCAGATTTGGAAAGCAACACACACACACGTCACATCACATTTACGATATAATTAGTTCTCTCAGCTTCAGGCAGGCCAGTCCTCTTCTCTTTCTCCCCTCCTCTTCCCCGATCTCGCTGTCTCACGTCACTCTTTCTCATTTTCTCCCCATAACACTTTAATTTACTCTTTATCTCTTGCTGTCTCTCTTCCTCTCCCTCTCTTTCTCAAACAGAGCTAGTGGGCAGACTCAGCTGAACCGTACTGACAGTGTGGACTCTGCCTCAGGCTGTTTGTGTGAACAGGAACAGAGCAGATCTGGGATCAGCATTCCATCTCCAGATGTGTCAGAACGAGAACATCAGCACACTGGAGCTCAGACAGACCCAGATAATTCATTATTAGATACATTTTATGATGCTGCATTAGAATGGAAGAAAATATAAATGGCTTGTCTGACTGATTTAATCTTGTCTCTTATCCAGACGGTAGTCCCAGGTGGGAGTGGGCCCAGAGCAAGGCCTCAGTGTGAGTACAGCACCTGCACCACTATTGTTTTAACACAACCATTAACATTATGATACTGCATTATGATCACATTTATATCTCTGTTATATCACAGTTATCAATGTTATTGTATTGTAACATCCTCATCTGTGTGCAGTCTAGTGAGCTGGACCCTGCTCAGAGGAAGCTGCTCAGGAAGGCGGGGCTAAACGAGGAGGATATGAAGGACAGACACACCCTCCTAGAGGGGCACACCCTGAGATGATCAGAAAGAGCTTTCGATCAGTGAGAGAATATGACTGTGGCAAGTCAATGACAGTTGTGGACAATTTCCAATACATGGTGAATTTGATGTGTGGTTAGTACAATGGTGTCTGTGTGCACGTATGATAGGGGGGCTCACCTTCTGCTGTAGTCTGAACTGATCTGTATCTCTCTCTATCTCATCTCATCCACAGTCTGTGACGCAGTGGTGACCTGTCATTCAGGGCAGAGCCCCACCTGTTAAGCTTTTTGTTGCCTGTTTTTCATGTTATTTTGGCATTAATACATGTCACACATGTTTGCAAACAATGTAAAATAATCATTGAGTTAATAAAGCTACAAACAAACTTGGTCTCTTTTTTGCTTTCTTGAGTAAAGCAGCTCCAAAATGCAGGTGTTTCAGCCTGGCTCTGTGCTTTCTGTGATGGTGGGGCAACCAGCGGAAAATATAGAGCTTAGGGGTTGGTAATGTTCTCTAGTTGCGCCGTGATTGGCTCACTCGTGGGGACACGTCACCGCAAAAATCTACGAGTAGAGCTCAAATTCAAGCCCCTTGGGTGCTGCTATAGAGTTACATTAGACGTGCCCATCCAAGAAGGCTCAAGGTCATTGGCCACAGATAAAATGACGTCAAATCACATATCTACAGTAGCTTTGATTGGACTGATCATGTCAACATCATACTTTCACAATCTAAGCTAGCAGTCATCATCATGAATCAAGTCAACAATATACTGGACAATTATTTTCAATCCGTGCCACATGAAGAGATGTTATAGGTAAAACGCATCGGTGCTCTTCGGCCATTGGACATAAACCTTACACTAGTCGGAAATCGCAAATTCAACAATGAGGGGTTTGCAAGGAATCAGAGGCTAACTGCAAGCATTGCAAAGCAATCACTAGCCTGCTATTCAGTGGAGTGGGTGTGTGGTCCAAGTCTGGGTTTAAGGGTCTCTTTTCCAAGCTTAACAACATTGACCATGCCGTTAATGCAGCATGATGTCTGCTGCGCTCGAATCAACTGGGAACTGAGAAATCTCAGACTTCGGTGAGTTCAAAACAACTGGTTTCTCTGGGAAAAAACTAGCTCCGACAGGGAAAATACGTTTTGAATGGTCATCCAACTCGGAATTGCAAGTCAGGAACTCAGGCCTCTTTCTAGAGCTCCGACCTGAAGATCACTGACATCATGATTCAACCTTATTTTTAATGAGTTCCCAGCTATCTCAAAAGCACCATAAATCCAGATAATGCCAGACTTTGATGACAACATTTGCAGAGGAAGGACTGCCGCACCTTGAGCACAGCACAAGGTCCAAAAAATGTATTATATGCTGCTGCATAAATGATCTAATATGCCAGGAGATATGTATACTGTAGCTAAGAAAGTAATACTAAGTATGTTGTGTAGTAAGCTTTTAGTAGCCCATGTGCCTCAACCTAATAATTTGGTCCCTTTTCCCTTCATAATTTTGCCTACTGTTCTGACTTGGTGGTGCACATGCAGCCTTTGTAAGAGATTTCATGGTCTGCTTATATGCTCCCTTTATTAATCCTATGGTTCTGACTTGGTGTACAGGGAGAATACTGTAAGAATGGCCCATGTTCTGAATTCTGTCGCTGTACATTTCAAAAGTGCCGAACAAAGTAATATTGACTACGTCCGTACTAGCTCATTCATTATTGTCTTAATTGAAATTACAGATTGCCTCTTATTTTGGGCTCCTGAGCGGCGTAGATGTCTAAGGCACTGCATCTCAGTGCAAGAGGCGTCACTACAGTCCCTGGTACGAATCCAGGCTGTATCACATCTGGCAGTGATTGGGAGTCCCATAGGGCGGCGCACAATTGACCCAGCGTTGTCTGGGTTTGGCCGGGGTAAGCCCTCATTGTAAATAAGAATTTGTTCTTAAGACTTGCCTAGTTAAAGGTTCAATAAAATAAATATATAGATACAAATTATCTGCTCGTTGTCACCTTATGCCATACTTTATACATCTCAATTGTCAGTAGAAACCACATTTGTATGCCTCCCTAGTGGCGCAGCGGTCTAAGGCACTGTATTGCTACAGACCCGGGTTCGAACCTGGGCGTATCGCAGCCGGCCACGACTGGGAGACCCATGAGGCGGCACACAATTAGCCCAGTGTAGTCCAGGTTAGGGGAGGATTTGGCCGGCCAGATGTCCTTGTCCCATCGCGCTCTGCTCTAGTGACTCTTGTGGCAGCCCGGGGGCATGCTGACATGGTTGCCAGTTGTATGGTGTTTCCTCCGACACATCCGGGTTAAGCGAGCAGTGTGTCAAGAAGCAGTGTGGGTTGGCAGGGTCGTGTTTTGGAGGACGCATGGCTCTTTTACGGGAGTTGCAGTGATGGGACAAGACTGTAATTACCAATTGGATGTCACGAAATTGGGGAGAAAAAAAGCTGTAAAAAAACACATTTGTTTACGCAGGTCAGCCATATCAGCTGGTTTTTTTAAATGGCAGTAAATGAGGCTGAATGAACTGATTCGCTGCCAGAAAAGGCTCTGCTGATAGCCAGGTGTAGCGGTGGTAAGGTGTTGGGACTCTGCTGTTGGGACAGTTTTATGTAGGCCCTAACAGTTTGTGGGCACCATTTCTCACCGCTATAGTGCAATTAATATATTGTTTAGTGTTGTGACTTTGCTGGCATGCATCCCCCCAAAAATTGAGGGAGTTTGCCCCACCAAGATTTACATGCTAAAATCGCCACTGGTTTTGTCAGGTCAGTCATGTTCTGCAACTCATCATTATGTCTGTCCTCTCTGCAGAGCTGGATTCTTGCAGTGGGTGCAGCTGTAGAGATCCCAGCTGAGAGGAGAAATATCTTGCTTTCACAAGCGTTCTCTTCTGTTTAATGAATTCTGCTTTTGAAAAAAGTTTACATCATTATTCATTATAAGTTGTATTGTGGAAGTACTGATATTTTATTGAAGATTGCAATGCACAATCAAGCCCTTTCTAAGAAATTAAATATGTGAAATCCTTTCCATTGAACTATGACAAAATGTCCTATGAATTGTGTTTGAGAAAGAGAGAGATGTTATGAGTTTATGGACGTTCTCATTCTTGCTGACCTCATCACAACTCAACACAACACAAGTGGTGACCCCTGATCTTATTGCCACATAGGCTGTCATCTTTTGATTCATGTGAACCCAATCATATTAAAAAAAAATAAAAAAAATAAAAAAAATAAAAAAAATGTATTTTCAAAGATTAGTCATTACTGCTAGTGAAAAACTCAATTTAGCTAGTGCTCACATAACCCCGTGCCTGATGTAGCGCATCTGCGCTGTCTGAAATCCTCTCAGTCCTGTTGGACAGGACTTGCTTGCCTCTCCAAACGTGAATCCATTCATTGCCATCAAGCACCGCGGAGAGACGCACACAACGAAACAACACTGGCAACGAGCAGCTCTCCTACAAACCTGGACTATGAGGGGTTCCTGCCGACCACGAGCCACGCAAGACTGGACAGGTAGGGTTTCAACACCGATGGAGTTGTAACATGTATCATTTCATGATGGATGCGATGAGGCGAGTTTCAACGAGGACATACTGCCTAGTGCGTCGGCTAGATAGCGCGCGGCGGAGGAAGTAAACAAGGTTGTCATGTAGGCTTGGTCTACATACAACAACAGAACCATATCGACTCTTCAAATAGTAATAACGCGATGTCAACCGAATTTCTTTTTTAGAAGCAACAGACGAATATGGTCAGCGTTCGCAAAGACCGCTGTTCATAGTGCCCCTCTAGTAGCATCGCAATCTGTCTAGCTAGTGAACCGTCAACTGTCAGTGACTATTGGTTGGTTAGTACATGTTGAGTTTTTATTAGTGGAATTGTGGTGATGACAGCTGTTAGTCAAAATGTATCTTGCTAACGTTAGCTAGACTATTTCATTATTAAATATGCGTTTAAATAGAAGACGGCCACAAGCGTGTTGTTATAAAAAATATATTGTCGGCTGCAACTGTAAAACCTCTTAAAACAGTGTACACTAAGTGTGTATTTTGCATTCGTGAAATAATTTGGATGTGATAAGGGCTTTATGTTTCTATAACGGTAGCGCAATTGAGAATCGATTCACGTTGAGATGGACTTTTTGGTTGTTTTGGCTGTCAGAGCCAATTGGCCTCTCAACAGAACGCGTACGGTCCTTGGACTATAAGGAGTAACGTTAGGCTCCTTTAGGCTACGTGTATACCAATAATGGACTGACTTCTGTTCTGTGGGATTCTGAAAAGCTTGGTGAACTGTAGTCTGTCTGTGGCATGAGAGAAAACAGCATTCTTTGTTAATACTTTTACAGCTACTGACTCAGTTTAATTTACTGACACTGTTAGAAGAGCCATATCAGGTCTGTTTCTTCCATATGTGGGACTGTCAGATTTCGCTTCCAGAAGGCTTGGCTATTTCTCTATGAACAATCAATGTGTTGTCCCAGATCAAGGGCGCAGCATGAACATGACCATCAATTTCAGACTGGACACATGCTGTATGTAGGCTGGAGTGTGAGTGCACAAGCTGCTTTTTCACTGAGTGTCCAACATTGGTAAAAAGCATTACAATGTTGGCAGTTGAATAGGTAAACTTTCTTCTGCTGTTGTCTGACTACACAGTATACCATTTCTATCTCCATATTTAAACAGCTGATGCTGTATGTTATCCCATGACTCAGTCATTATGACACTGCACTATTATGCAAGACCCCTGTTCTGGCATCAAAATAAGCTCAGACCTTCCATTAACCAGATTGGCGCACATTCAACAAATCTGATCTAACAAAGTGGATTTTTGTCAAATCCGCCATGTTTTATGTATTGTAACAGGTGCAGAACGTTGTTATTTAAGTCTGATATAGTTGGCTGTTTTCACTACATAACATGTAGAAGTTGTCCCTTTTCAGGTTGAGAAGAATTGACTGCTAAATGCTAACTCCTGTTCGTATAAGCTGGTCAGTAATTTTTAACTGTTATGCACTTTATTGGTAACAATGACATGAACATGCAAGCATTATACTCAGATTTATATCTCAACATTGTGTGAAATACACATAAACAATGAAATGTAGGCACATTTTGCTGGGGGGCAACGAGGAGCCTTGGGATCTTTCCCCCACTGCCCTTTCTCCCACGTGTTTCCATGGCAATTCCATTGTTTTGGTCTAGTTCGACTTTACCTCTTTACCGCATCTATATGGAACCTGAATGCTTCTAATGAGGACATTAGCAGCAGGAGTATCATCATCACCACCCTCTATTCTTCAGAATTGATCCAAGTCAGGCTGGAACACGTGACTGACTTTTTCAACCTCTCCCTGACCATGTCTGGAATTTCTGCATGTTTCAAGCAGACCACCTTAGTCCCTGTGCCCAAGAACCCCAAGGTAACTTGACTAAATGACTATCGCCCCGTAGCACTCACAGCTGCACATAGCAAATTCTCCAGTGTTAAATCAACCCTGACAGTGTTAAATTTAACACTGGGCCACTGTCTATACAGGTCCATGATAATGAGTGTTAAATGAACACTGTTTAGTGCTGATGGGGTTACACCTTAACAGCAATGTTCCCTCGTTTTTTTCCGGTACTGAGCAAACTTCAGGTTTAGTGAGTGCAAATCTGAACATTGTGAAAATTCTTTGCAACTTCCAGCATGTTTACTGTGAACTCTGAGGCTTGTACCCGCTTTAAGTTACAGTTTCAGACAGTGGTCAAGTCGGCTACTGTGGCCATTTGATCATAATGTTGGCCTACCAGAGTGGCCTTCCATAAAAAAACAATGGATAAAATGCATCCCATAACATTTTAACATGGAAATAGATGTTCTATCATTCAGCCGACAATAGCAGCTAATGTGTGGTGATCAATGTATGCTTAAATTCCTTGACTTCTCAAAAAATCATGCAGGGCTTGAAATTAACCTGTTTTCCACTCATTCAGACAATGAGGTGACTGAAAATGTTGTGTTTGATGCAACAAAAAAACACTTTACAAAATAAAATGCATTTTTATTCCCATACAATTATTACAGAGAATCAGAAATTATCCAACCCCTGCCTATTGGCAACTTGGCTATTCAAGCCTGTATCAAAATGTAACACTGCCCCTTTAAGACAAACAAATACACTTTTTACCTGACTAGCTTTTAAAAGATGTTTAGAAATGTACAGGTTTTGTGCTCTTGTAGGAAGCAATCACTCCCCCATTGCTGACTACAAATTATCTATAACTGGGCTAACAACTCACTAACTATCAAAATATATTAACAAATGTGCACACTACATGCAGCTCTTGCTTTGATCTCAAAACGAGCACATCTTGGTTATGCCGCGCCGGTCTGTGTAGAGTATGGCTGAGTCCTGCATGTCAATGCAATAGAATCCTACTCTGATGCATTCTGCCTACAACAAAATGTCTTGCATAGTTAGTTTTGCATAAGAAGTCTTGCATAGTTAGTTTTGTTTCGGTATGTTGCGTTGAAAGTGGCTAATGTTTTGTTGATTTGATCACAATTCCCACAATTCGATCACAATTCCTTTTTTTGCCTTCTATTTTTTTTTTTTACTGAATCTATGGCATTATTTAGGATGCTTAAAACAGAAGCTTATACTAAATAAAGCTAATTATTTGAACAACAGTGCAGAAAGTGTGGTTTCACACACTTGAATGTTCCATAGTTCCACACTCTACCTGCTAAACTACCCGTCAGGTAAAACTTAATAGAAAATCCTAACTATATTTGTAAATATGGTGTCTAGTAGAGGTCGGTGTTTGAAAGCAGCTTGGATTTGAAGAAAGCATTGGAACCACTGCAAAATCAGTGGGATCTCACATTTTGTAAACACACATTTTGAAAAGGGATGTGATCAAACAAAGCTTTGGATGTCATTGATGACGTACCTCTGATAAAGTGACACGCATCGGCACACTGCTTCAAAGTTAGCCTCTTAGCGATTTCAGCGCATACCTTGGAGCTCCAGTATCAAACGTAACATCACTACTAGGAAGTGTATATAGTTTACGCCAATGGTGTTGTGCAATAACACCTTGCATAATATTTTTAACTTTAGGAAGTGTATGTAGTTTACACCAATGGTGTTATGCAATAACAACCAGCCAGAAGAGGACTGGCCACCCCACATAGCCTGGTTCCTCTCTAGGTTTCTTCCTGGGTTTTGGCCTTTCTAGGGAGTTTTTCCTAGCCACCGTGCTTCTACACCTGCATTGCTTGCTGTTTTTCTGGTTTTAGGCTGGGTTTCTGTACAGCACTTTGAGATATCAGCTGATGTACGAAGGGCTATATAAATACATTTGATTTGATTTGTGTAGTATCCTTAACTCCAGGAAGTGTGTATAGTTTGCACCAACGGTGTTATGTAATAACACCTCATATAGTATTTTGAACCAACACATAAAGGTCCTTATCGCTTGACAAGATCACTCAGTGTTAGGGTATGGACATTACAATAGTATTTATAAATCGTTATTTTCACATGCCATGTAAGCAAGTTATATACTTCAGCACTAGTAGTGGTCTATTTTCATGTTAATTTACATAACCATAGACCACTTAAACTGGTACCACACATCCACACACTGTCCCCATCAAGCCACACCCCCAATATAATTTCCCAGTGTCCCTTGCCTTTTCAAGTGAATTGTAGAGTTACCACCCATGACTGTATGTGTTAGTGACAGTGACATGATTGTTAAATTCGTTCCGTTTCGGTCCTGTTTAATTCAACAATTGAGTTCCTACTGTAAACAAATGTTATCATTAAAATAAAACTGTTTGACAATACATATGACAATGCATATGTTATCACTTACTTTGATGGATGAGTTTTACTGTGACACAGTTGTGCTAGGAACATGGTTTACGGGCCACATCAGGCCTGCAGGGCACATTCGGCTGGTTTGCCAAGCTAGAGACTACCTAAACCATTTAAACTGGATCACACATTTCAGTAATTTCAGGTGCAATAAATGTAACTAGCTGATTGGATTAGTTTAGAAATCATTCTGTTATTTATGCTTGTGTAGCATGAGATTACTCAATCAATCAATGTTCATGCGAAAACACAGATATTAAAAACAATCCCAAAAAAATCAAACTTCAGTAGAGCATGCTGGGAAATATGATAATGATGGGTGTGGTTTTGAAGGGAGTATTTTACTCTCCACAGAGTATAACTGACACAATCACTCTTTCACACACAACAGTGGTTATTATTAACGACAACATTGCGGTACTTTTAAACCACTGAGTGTTCATTTAAACCCTGAATCTACACTAGAAATGTTACACTGAAAAATCAACACTCTGTAATACTGGCCAATTTGCTGTGTAGCCATGAAATGCTTTGAAAGGCTGGTCATGGCTCACATCAAAACCATCATCCCAGACACCCTGGACCATGTTTTCTACAACCAATCAAGTTGTAGAAACATCTCAAGGATGATCAATGGAAACAGGATGAACCTGAGTTCAATTTTGAGTCTTATAGCAAAGGGTCTGGATACTTATGTAAATAAGATATTTCTGTTTTTTATTTTTGCCAACATTCCTAAAAACCTGTTTTCACTTAGTCTTTATCGGGTATTGTCTATAGATGAGATTTTATAATTAAATAATTTAAAAAATAAGGCTGTAACGTATGTGGAAAAAGTAAAGATGTCTGAATACCTTCCGAAGGCACTGTATGTGAGAATGTTGTTCATTGACTACAGCTCAGCGTTCAACACCATAGTACCCTCCAAGCTCATCACTAAGCTTAGGACCCCGGGGCTGAACTCCTCCCTCTGCAACTGGATCTTGACGGGCCGCCCCCAGCTGGTGAGGGTAGGCTACAACACATCCGCCACACTGACCCTCAACATGGAAGCCCCTCAGGGGTGCGTGCTAAGTCCCCTCTACTCCATGTTCACCCATGGCTGCGAGGCCGAGCACGACTCCAGCACCATCATTAAGTTTGCTAAAGTTGACACGACGGTGGTAGGTATGATCAATGGCGATGAGACCAGGTCAGTGACTTGGCAGTGTGGTGCCGGGACAAAAACCTTTACATCAATATCAACAACAACAAAAAATAAACTGACTACAGGAAACTGAGGGCCAAGCACACCCCTATCCACATCGACAGGGCTTTAGAGGAGCGGATCTGCTTGGCATCCGACTGCAAGGCACTGCAGAGGCTAGTACAACAGGACCCTGAACAGCTTCAAGCCATAAGATTGCTAAATACCTACCCGGACCATCTGCATTGACCTCCCCTTTGTAGTAACTATTTTTACTCCTCACATACGGTGCTGCTACTGCTTTTTATCTATCCTGTTGCCAACTGACTTTACCCTTACCCATATGTACATATCTACCTCAATAACATTGTACCCCTGCACATCGACTCGGTACTGGTGCCCCGTGTATATAGCCAAGTTATTACTCACTGTGTATTTATTCCCTGTGTCAATATCTTTCTATTTTTCTCTCTGCATTTTTTTCGAAGGGCCCATAAGTAAGCATGTCACTGTTAGTCTACACCTGTTGTTTACGAAGTATGTGACAATTTTTATTTTATTTGACCTGATCACTTGACCTGAAGTGGGCCACGTTTAGGTTCTAAACTTTGTGTAACGTTGCAGATAGAAATGCCATTTATACAGCCGGCATGGTTCCTTGTTTGTTTTACAATTCTCCCCCCGGAGAATTGTAGGGCCCAGGCCATATGGGCAGAAAAATCTCCTGGCTCTACTTATGACCCAATGTCAATTCTTTATATGATGGTGAAGTGCCCTTCACAGTGGTATTTGAAATCACAAAACGCTAAAGAGAAGTACAGACATAATAGAAAGCAGATTAGTGACTACAAGCAGCAACTAGACCACATAGAGAGAGGAAATCTAGTTGTAAACCATTTGCTATTTCGACATCAGTCAATTAGAGAATGTTTTTGACATTGACATCGTTTTTAGACATTGTGGGCCACCACATTGTTCTCGCCATCTCAGATGTAGAGCCAAAGAACCATCTGAATGTCTCAGACACTAAATAGCCTAGCTACTGAGGTCAGACAGAAGGGGGTGTTTTGGAGATCTGTGCTGTGCCCAGAACTGTCATAGGGACAGGACAGGACAGGACAGGACAGGACTGGTAGGATCAGGCCAGTGTGTGTTCCACTGTGACAGTATGCCACAGGGTGTTTATCTAGAGCAAGCAGCAATAGGATTGGTCACTGAAATGCACCAGCCTGACCACCCTCTCTACAAGGTATTCTACCACAGAGAAGGGAGTCCTGCGAAACCAGAAACAACTGTCCAGTGTCAACGCAAGGACAAATACGCCGACAAATTCTACCATAGCCAATGCCATCAGACTTTTTAATAACAAAATGTCACTTTGTAAACTGTTCTTCTAAGCTAGGACCTATTTTAATTGAATGTAGTATATTTAAGTATTGTCTAAATGTGACTGTGCATTCTGCATATTCAGTCTGCAAGCATGAATGATATAAATGAAATCAAACCTCTCTACGCCAACACCCCCCCTTCTACTTCCACCCTTATCTTCATTCTCTGTCTAATAAATCCTCAAAAGTTCCTTTTTTTTCTCACACCTTCTGCTCTCGCTCTCTCTCTCTCTCTCTCTCTCTCCCTCACTCTATCTACGCTGCCTCTCCATCTGCCTCCCTCTATGCTGCCTATATCTCTTCTCTGCCTCTATCTGTGTGAAAGTTCAACCCCACGCTCTCAATCCCATTAAAGGCTCCAGGGAGAGATTTATCTGTGTGTGCTACTGTGTGTCTGTGTGCATGTTCATCCGTCTAGGGGAGAGTGGGATAAGTTGAGACATTTTTTACATTCAGCGTCACTATGTCAAGGGAAAGATCTCTAAATATATTTTAGGATGTTGTGTATCCCTGGAAATAATCAGAATTAATGTAAACAACAGTTTTGTAAAACCATTCCAGGTGAAGTTGGTTGAGTGTGCCAGATGTGTGCAAAGCTATCATTAAGGCAAATGGTGGCTACTTTGAATATTCTCAAATATAGAAATATATTTTGAATGAACACTTTTTGGTTACTACATGATTCCATACATGTTATTTCATAGTTGTGATGTCTTCACTGTTATTCTACAATGTAGAAAATAGTACAAATAAAGAAAAACCCTTAAATGAGTAGGTGTCCAAACTTTTGACTGTTACTGTAGATCTCTCTGTTAAATATCAAAATCACCTTTTGCCAAGATCATTTGCACATACCAGAACTTTACCTGGCAATATGGTGCTGCCCGTAACAAACAACATTTAAGAGACGGACAGCTAGAGTTTAAACAAAGTTTACTTACATACATACATACAACTCTACCTAGTTGTAAGAGGATGAGCAGTGGATATACAAATATACAGTGGGTTTGCAGTTGATATACTGTAAAATTTCACATCCACTGTATCAGTCTGAATATATCTAAATGCAGAGTTATCACAATAACTTACCCTTCCATTTCATGACCAGTTGTCTGGGACAGTGATGTTGTTTCGATGTGCCAGTTCATAGGCAAGTTCTCTGCATTTGAGACTACTAAACCCATAACTGGTCCACGAGATTCTTGATGTTTAGCAAGCTCAGACTCTGTCACCAGATAAGACCTCATGTTCCTCTGCTACTCTCTCATAGCCTCTCTTTCGCACAGATACATGTTCATTTTATTTTTTGTCAATGTACCTCTTCAGTGTCATTGTCTATTTTTGTCATCCCTTGCTACTGCTCAAATTGACTTTTGCTCACTTTCTTGGCTGCACTATCTTGAGTTCATATACATGACGTATTGCCAAAAATACTATGCATATTATGCATGAAACGGACAAAATGTTAACATAATTTGTATGGGGTATGGTGGCCATTGGCTCAATTTACGCCAAGGCAAACATTTTGACTATAAATAAAACTATAATATTGTCCCACAGAGCTACAAGGGTGTACTTTCATGCTAGGTTTAGGACCTCATATTGTAGCTTATAAACATCCCAACTGATGTGTAAAACAATCTACTTTGGTTTAGATACAGACATCGTAAAACCTATAACACAAACTGAATTTGATTTTGTGAAAATCAGTTTGCTGGACTTCACTTGCTTACCACTTTTTCCATGTGGTTTATTCCTTCAAAGACTCCATGAAATGATTATCTTCCTAAATATTTGCTCACATGATTCATTTTGTATTGTTTCCTAGAAACAAGGTGTGTCTCAACTTACTCCACTCTCTCCTATGTTGCCTGTGTGCATGCTCATGTTCATGAATCCATGTTTGTCTGTAGGTCCATCCAGATGAGAATGTCTTGGCTTCCTAAAAGCCATATCCTACACTACAATATGAACATAGGACAAATGACAGAGGTGGCTTGCATTGAATGTGTTTTATTACAAACGCAACATATTATGCTATAAGCCTTTGTCATTGATGAAATAGACAATGAAATAGGCCCATCGTTGATACTAGTCGAATGATAGACGGACCATGAAGTCATTCTGTGGACTGCTCTGTTGATTTAACTGATTACAGGGTGTGCACCAGCATGAAACAATATTAGTTAGGTCAGAGAGAGGCTGATGCCATTGTTTGTACATGTGTGTGTTTTGGTTTGTGTTAAGGCTCTACCCAGAGGACAAAACTGCAGAGCTGCGGGCTTTTGTGGCCCTTTCCTGTGGTTATGGTTCTGCCCAGGAAAATTTCACTCCAAACATTGAATAGGTACTTTTAAAACATTTTAAATCTGCAGAAAAATGCTGTGTTTATATATATTTCAAAGTGGAGCGTCCTTTTGGTGTAGCCCCTGTTTTGGTGGGAGGGAGTTTTGGCCATTGCAATGAATTGAAGCCTGATTTATTTTCCTCTCCCCACTCCCAGCAGTCCTAGTATCTCCTCCCCATTTTCAAATTGTAGTTAGTCTTGCCCATCCCCAACCCGGAAGCCAGCCGCACCAATGTGTTGTAGGAAACACCGTACCCCTGGCGACCTGGTCTGCGTGCACTGCGCCCGACCCGCCACAGGAGTCGCTAGTGCGCGATGAGACAAGGATATCCCTGCCGGCCAAACCCTCCTGGGCGACGCTGGGCCAATTGTGCTGTGCGTCTCCACCGGACCTCCCAGTCGCAGCCGGCTGGCCAAAATCTCTGGTGGCACAGCTAGCATTGCGATGCAGTGCCTTAGACCACTGCGCCACCCGGGAGGCCCATTTTGGCCATTTTTAATTGAAAACATTCACAGTAAAGTACTTCATTGTTACCCAGAAATGATTTCATATTGAGATAAAAACAGCTGCATTGGACCTTTAAAAAAATAAAAATAAAATGGATATATGAAGAAAAAGGTCAAATGGCACAAGACTGTGTAGATACCAGAGTTAGGCGGCAAACAAACCACTCCTCCCATACAGCATGGTGGTCTATTGCGGACATCACATGGAAAGCATTGGGCCAAAATACCACATTGGCCAGCTCTGTATACTGTAGAACAAGATAAATAATAATGAGGAGTTTAAGCCATGAAGGCAGCTGTCTAAGCCCTGCAGAACTAGATAATGGTTATATTTAAGCAAAGTGACCCGAGGGGGTTGTGGTATATTGCCAATATGTAGTGCCTGGATACAGCCCTTAGCTGTGGTATATTGGCCATATACCGCAAACCCCTGAGGTGCCTTATTGCTATTATTTACTGGTTACCAACATAATTAGAACAATAAACAAGTAATTTAGCGTCATACCCAATGTTCCCTCTAAGTTGCGTGGGTGTACAGCCCGTCCAGGACTGCCGTGTAGAAGAAATACCAGCCTGCGCAGACGCACGAGATTGAACTTCAATCAATTTTACTCAAGTTTGACCCGTTAATTTACACTATAATGGTTTCTTCTACTGTGAGAATTGTTTGAATCAATACAACATACCATAACAAATATAACTATGCAATAATCAGTCTGTCATTTTCTTTTAGGCAGAGCGCATTGGAGAATTCTATTGCAATGACAGGCTTGAGTGATCTCGAGAAGATGCACTTGTTTTGAGACCAAAGCCTCATGTTGCCAAGTGTGCACATTTGTTCATATTATTTTCTAGTTAGCTAATAGCCCAATTATAGCTAATTACCCTCAGCAACCCCTTTATTTGTCAAGTTTTCATCCAATATGTTGTGAATACAATATTGGTAATGATGAAAGTATTGTGAGGTCAAAGAGCTTGTCAGCCTGATGGAACGCCCCTTTTGACCAGGAGTGCATAAAGGCTTGGAAGAGGAATCAACCTTTAGACCAGGAAACGTGAGGCGAGAGCTACCTGTTTTAAATGTTTGAAACTCTGAACCTCAACATGAGGTGAAGAAATAAACTCCCCTTCCAGAGACATGAAGAGCTGCAGCTCATGTCCATCGTGGTCCGAATCCTGAATACAAAAACAAGGTATTCCTCCTTGTTTTGGTATCAGTTTCAACCATTTAAAACATGTAGTTCTCGCCTCACGTTTCCTGGTCTAAAGGTTGATTCCTCTTCCAAGCCTATTTTGAAAACTCCATGTTCCATAGCCTCCCATTGCTCCATTTAAAGGGATATCAACCAGATTATTTTTCCTATTGCTTCCTCAAGGTGTCAAGTCTTCAGACATAGTTTCAGGCTTTTATTTTGAAAAATTAGCCAGAACGATAACATCGCGTAAAGTTTTGAGTTTTGCTCGCGCAACAGAATTTGGACAGCTATTGTTTTTCCCTCTCCTACTGTGAAAGACATTTGCGGTTGATATATTATCGATTATATATTTTTTAAAACAACCTGAGCATTGATTATAAAAAACGTTTGACATGTTTCTGTGGACATTACGGATATTATTTAGAATTTGTCTGCGTTGTCGTGACCGCTCTTTCCCGTGGATTTATAAACATAATGCGCCAAACAAACGGAGGTATTTTGGATATAAAAATAATCTTTATGGAACAAAAGGAACATTTGTTGTGTAACTGGGAGTCTCGCCAGTGAAAACATCCGAAGATCATCAAAGGTAAACGATTAATTTGATTGCTTTTCTGATTTTCGTGACCAAGCTACCTGATGCTAAGTGTACTTAATGTTTTGTCATGCGATCGATAAATTTACACAAACGCTTGGATTGCTTTTGCAGTTAAGCATAATTTCAAAATCTGAGGCGACAGGTAGATTAACAAAAAGCTAAGCTGTGTTTTGCAAAATTGCACTTGTGATTTCATGAATATGAATATTTTTAGTAATATTATTTGACTGAGGCGCTATGTTATTCAGTGGTTGCTGATGACAATTATCCCGCTTAAGGGATGGGTAGCGTCAAGAAGTTTAATTAAGAGTGTGTTCCATTTGACTTTGTCACATGAGAACCTCTTCCATAACAAAACTTAGAGAGAGAAGGAACTTGAGCGGTCTATCTTTCTTCCTCTCACTACACTGCGTGTAGCACAGCCCACTATGAGTTTGTAGTTGAGCACACACAGAAGGACGTTGTGAGCTGATTGTCCTCGCAGTGGCAGACCATGTGTAACAACACCTGCACAGGATCGGTACATCCGAACATCACACCTGCAGGACAGGTACAGGATGGCAACAACAACTGCCCGAGTTACACCAAGAACGCACAATCCCTCCATCAGTGCTCAGACTGTCCGCAATAGGCTGAGAGAGGCTGGACTGAGGGCTTGTAGGCCTGTTCTAAGGCAGGTCCTCACCAGACATCACCGGCAACAACGTTGCCTACAGGCACAAACCCACCGTCGCTGGACAAGACAGAACTGGAAAAAGTGCTCTTCACTGACGAGTCACGGTTTTGTCTCACCAGGGTTGATGGTTGGATTCACATTTATCGTCGAAGGAGTGTTACACCAAGGCCTGTACTCTGGTGCGGGATCGATTTGGAGGTGGAGGGTCCGTCATGGTCTGGGGCGGTGTGTCACAGCATCATCGGACTGAGGGCAGGGCGATCAATACTTCAAGGCGTAAAAGCCCACTCCACTCGTGGAGAGTAGTGGCGTCTACGGCCCTTTTCAGAGGAACTGGGGTAGAGGATATTTGTTCAGCGGTGTCGTGGTCGTCACTAACTCCTTTTATCTGATTCTACCTGTTGGACGTGTCGACTAACTCTTTAGCTCGTTCTATACTCAGCGTGGCTGAAAAGATGCGGGACTATTGGGCTGGGTTCCCATTAGGTCCGTTCTTTTTGGCAAAGAGAGACATGTGTGACATGACCTCTGTTTGACTTTGTCAGTACAGTTGGGAATGTCTAGTCCATATTCTATTATCTGCCCTATGAATCATTGGCTTTGCCTATGGATTGAGTGTGGTGGGTTACACTGAGAAATCAGTGAGTATGTCTTTTAAGTTGGTTCAGCCTCTACTCAGCTTTGCTGAGGTGAAGGCTAGAATTAAGGTGGGAAAAGCAGAACAAATGGACAGGGTTTCTATCAGGTCTGCTTTTTCCTATTAGAATGACTACATGACATGACTCCTGGCTGGGGGTGTGGCACAGTAGAGTCATGTATTATATCCTACTCACAGGTCTATGACTGTGTTTGGGCGGAAGGATTAGGGGATATGGTTTCTGTAACTGGTGTTACAGTACTATTAGACCAATCTTTAGTATTGACAGTTTTGAGCTCATCCATCTGGTGGTACAGATTAGTATGACTCATATTCTGTTTGTCTGCCCACTAGTCATTGGCTATGCCTTTCAGACTGCGTAGGGTGGATTAGACCGAGGACGCAGTACATTATGACGCAGTCTGTTTTCACAGTGTGTTACTGTTGCAGCCATTGTTGGGCCCAACCTTTCTTTAAGTGGGAAGTGTTAGGCTCGGCAGAGAGTATATTTTGGACCGTTTCGCTCCGACATAAACCACTAGGAGCAGAGCTCCCCTATGGGGCGGAGCTCCACAATATAGAACGATAGTTACCGGAGTTGTAACTCCAGTTCTATGAGTGGAGCGGAGCCCCATAGGACTTAAGGCCCTGCCGAGCCCCAGTCTCGCTGAAGATAATTTTTTGGAAGGATGATTGAGGGGAAGCGTCCCCTTATATAGGGACACCTGTACTCCTATTGGCTGCAGGTGTGTGCATAATTTTCTCTCATGCTATTTGCTGCCTAGGCAGCGGGGGCTCTGCTCCACCCATGTAACTCCAGTTCTAACTCCTGTAACTGGGGAGGCTGGTAGCCTAGTGGTTAGAGCGATAGACTTGTAACCAAAAGGTTGCAAGATTGAATCCCCGAGCTGACAAGGTAAAAATCAGACATTCTGCCTCTGAACAAGGCAGTTAACCCACTGTTCCTAGGCCGTCATTGAAAATAAGAATTTGTTCATAACTGACTTGCCTAGTAAAATAAAGTTTCAAATAAAATGTTTCAAAAACTATCGTTCTTCAACACACATTAGATGATAAAACCAGGTGCCTAGGACTTGTTAAAGTAATATGAAGAGACTGTTCTATCCCTATTCTGAATGACTACTGCAGGTCTATTAGAGTACGGTGCGTTTGGAAAGTATTCAGACTCCTTCCCTTATTCAAAAATGTATTAAATAAATAGAAATGATCAGCAATCTACACACAATACCCCATAATGACAAAGCAAAAACAGGTTTTTGGAAATAATTTAATTTCTAATTTATTTTAAAAAATAAACGTATTTATGTAAGTACCGTAATTTCTGGACTATTAAGCACACCTGAATATAAACCGCACCCACTGAATTAAAAAAATAACATTTGTATTTTGTACATAAATAAGCTGCAGGTGCCTACCGGGACATTGAAACAAATGAACTTTACACAGTCTTTAAACGAAACACGGCTTGTAACAAAAATAAATAGGCTTTTAAACGAAACACTGCTTGTAACATTTTTTTTTTTTAAATAGCAGTAAACAGTAGCCTACCAAGAAAGTCATTGGTCACTATCTTCCTCCTCCTGTGCACTGAAACCACTGAAGTCATCTCCTTCGGTGACGGAGTTGAATAGCCTCAGAATTGCTTCATCCGATGTTGGATCGCTGCCCTCTTCAACACGCAGCAGTCCAGCCTTTCGAAACCCGTTGATGATAGTGGATTTTTTGACAATGCTCCACGCTGTCAGCAGCTCTATTTCCTTTTCCAACAGCCAGATCGATCGCCTTCAACTTGAAAGCTGCATCATATGCATTTCTCCGTGTCTTTGCCATGATGAGAGTGACAAAATGACTACCGTAATCAGAATGATGGAAAGTTTGAGCGCGCTCGGTTTACGTCACATTATGTGACAGTGCTCAGTTTTTTGGCAAAATCCATAAATTAGCCGCGTCATTGTATAAACCGCGAGGTTCAAAGCGTGGGAATAAAGTAGCGGCTTATAGTCCCGAAATTACGGTATTCAGATCCTTTACTGTGAGACTCTAAAATGAGCTCAGGTGCATTCTGTTTCCATTGATCACCCTTGATGTTTCTACAACTTTATTGGAGTCCACCTGTGGTAAATTCAGAGTTCCTCCAGAGTTCCTCTGTGGAGATGGGAGAACCTTCCAGAAGGATAACCATCTCTGCAGCACTCCACCAATCAGGCCTTTATGGTAGAGTGGCCAGATGGAAGCCACTCCTCAGTAAAAGGCACATGACAGCCTGCTTGGAGTTTGCCAAAATGCACTTAAAGGATTCTCCGACCATGAGAAACAAGATTCTCTGGTTTGATACAACCAAGATTGAACTCTTTGGCTTGAATGCCAAGCGTCATGTCTGGACAAACCTGGCGGCGTGGTGGCAGCATCATGCTGTGGGAATGTTTTTCACTGGCAGGGACTAGGAAACTAGTCAGGATCGAGGGAAAGATAAATGGAGTAGAGAGATCCTTGATGAAAATCTGCTCCAGAGCACTCAGGGCCTCAGACAGGGGCGAAGGTTCACCTTCCAACAGGACAATGACCCTAAGCACACAGCCAAGACAACGCAGGAGTGGCTTCAGGACAAGTCTCTGAATGTCCTTGAGTGGCCCAGCCAGAGCCCGGACTTCAACCCCACCGAACATCTCTGGAGAAACCTGAAAATAGCTGTGCAGCGATGCTCCCCATCCAACCTGACAGAGCTTGAGAGGATCTACAGCGAAGAATGGGAGAAATTCCCCAAATGTCAAGCTTGTAGCATCATACCCAAGAAGATTTGTGGCTGTAATCGCTGCCAAAGGTGCTTCAACAAAGTACTGAGTAAAGGGTATGAATAGTTATGTAAGTGTGATATTTCCAGGGGGGAGGGGTTATATACATTTCTAAAAACCTGTTTTTGCTTTGTCATTATGGAGTATTGTGTGTTGATTTGAAGGGAAAAAACGTTCCGAAATTTTAGAATAAGACTGTAAGGGTTTTTCTTTATTTTTACTATTTTCTACATTGTGGAATAATAGTGAAGACATCAAAACTATGAAATAACACATATGGAATCATGTAGTAATCAAAGGGTTAAACAAAATATATTTTAGCCACAATGACAGCTTTGCACACTCTTGGCATTCTCACAACCAGCTGCACCTGGAATGCTTTTCCAACAGTCTTGAAGGAGTTCCCACATATGCTGAGTACTAGCTGGCTGCTTTTCCTTAACTCTACGGTCTGACTTATCCCAAACCATCTCAATTTGGTTGAGGTCGGGGGATTGTGAAGGCCAGGTCATTTGATGCAGAACTCCATCACTCTCCATCTTGGTAAAATAGCCCTTACACAGCCTGGAGGTGTGTTGGGTCATTGTCCTGTTGAATAACAAATGATAGTCCCACTAAGCCCAAACCAGATGGGATGGTGTATCGCTGCAGAATGCTGTGGTAGCCATGCTGGTTAAGTGTGCCTTGAATTCTAAATAGATCAGACTGTCACCAGCAAAGCCCCCCCCACACACACACACATGCTTTACGGTATGAAATATATATATGCGGCGATCATCCGTTCACTTACACCGCGTCTCACAAAGACATGGAGGTTGGAACCAAAAATCTCAAAGTTGGACTCATCAGACCAAAGGACAAATTTCCACCGGTCTAATGTCCATTGCTCGTGTTTCTTGTCCAAAGCAAGTGTCTTCTTATTATTGGTGTCCTTTTAGTAGTGGTTTCTTTGCAAGCAATTCGACCATGAAGGCCTTATTACACAGTCTCCTCTGAACAGTTGATGTTGAGATGTGTCTGTTACTTGAACTCTGTGAAGCATTTATCTGAGGCTGGTAACTCTAATGAACTTATCCTCTGCAGCAGAGGTAACTCTGGGCCTTCCATTCCTGTGGCGGTCCTCATGAGAGCCAGTTTCATCATAGCGCTTGATGGTTTTTGAGACTGCACATAAAGAAACTTTCAAAGTTCTTGAAATGTTCCGTATTGATTGACCTTCATTTCTTAGAGTAATGATGGTCTGTAGTTTCTCTTTGCTTATTTGAGCTGTTCTTGTCACACAACACAACTGACTCAAACACATTAAGGAAAGAAATTCCACAAATATAGTTTTTTAAGAAGGCATACCTGTTATGCATTCCATGAAGCTGGTTGAGGGAATGACAAGAGTGTGCAAAGCTGTCATCAAGGAAAAGGGTGGCTAAATATAAAATATATTTTGATTTGTTTAACACTTTTTTGGTTACTACATGATTCCATATGTGTTATTTCATAGTTTTGATGTCTTCACTATTATTCTACAATG
The DNA here is from genome assembly GCF_023373465.1 of Oncorhynchus keta. Taxonomy (NCBI): domain Eukaryota; kingdom Metazoa; phylum Chordata; class Actinopteri; order Salmoniformes; family Salmonidae; genus Oncorhynchus; species Oncorhynchus keta. The sequence continues at coordinate 35,172,831 of NC_068430.1, read as the reverse complement.
TAGATCATAGTAAACATATAAAAACCCTTGAATGAGTAGGTGTTCTAAAACGTTTGACCGGTAGTGTGTGTGTGTGTGTGTGTGTGTGTGTGTGTGTGTGTGTGTGTGTGTGTGTGTGTGTGTGTGTGTGTGTGTGTGTGTGTGTGTGTGTGTGTGTGTGTGTGGATAGATATGATTGTATTATCTCCATTACTATGTTACTTGGTGTCAATGGGGGATTGAGTGGGTACACAGCCCCTCCCAGAGTTTTTTGAAAGTCCACAATTTTCTGCTAGGAAATGCCACAAGGGGGTGCTATGATCCCTCTACTCTGAAAGTGAGTACTGGCAATTTTGGAAAACTGTAGCTACAATATTGCAACATGATTGAATAATCTTTCCAGTAGTAGAACTTTGTCAGCTCAGCCAATAAAACAACACATTGGTTAAAATCTGTTTTTTGTCCTATTGCTACAATTAAAAACACAGACCGACTGTTAGTGGCATAATAAATGTGTTTTAATTCACTTTTAATCGATTCTGATTCAATTACAATTTCTGATTAGGGAAACTCATAATCACCCAGTGTGTCCAGGAAGATAGTGGATAAAGCTGTCAGACTGCTGTAACTAACCTGTGAATCTATGCTATGAATCTGTATGATGTGTTGTTGCAAAATACATTTATGTACTGTGTGTGGTATGTTTACCTTGGATTATTTTCATCCCGGTTATTTTGAGGCAGAGGAAGGGAGTTTGTTCTGAACAGTTTGTTCGAATTGCTGAACATGAATGAATAGTACACCTCCCACTCTTTGACCACTGCGTTTATCTTCAGATCCCCATGCAGTGAACACGCCCTCCCGACCAATGTGTCAGCCCTATCATTGGACGATGCATTTTCCGTTTTCACCCGTGATTGGTTAAATTCACATGAACATTCACTGTCCATGTACGTTGCATGTGAACAGCGGAAGACGTATTTTTCTCAAACTAGTGCGTTATCTTAACCTTTCCCCTTCATTTTGCCGAGTGCGCCCCTCTTTTTAGCATAATGTGCTGTCAGATGCACTGTTGAGGGCGCACTGTTCTATTATATTACGATATAGGCACAATAAAGCAACAAACTGGTTAGAAGCTGTGTTTATCCTGTTGCTACAGTTAGTGGCATAATAAACATATTTTAATTCACTTTTAATCAACTCTGTTTCAATGACACTTTCTGTGTAGGGAAACGTATCACCAGTGGTGGAAAAAGTACCCAATTGGTGAGTAAAAGTAAAGATACCTTCATAAAAATGACTCAAGTGAAAGTCACCCAGTAAAATACTACTTGAGTAAATGTATTTGGGTTTTATTTAACCAGACAAGTCAGTTAATAACAAATTCTTATTAACAATGAGGGCTACCCCGGCCAAACCCTAAACCGGACGACGCTGGGCCAGTTGTGCGCTGCCCTATGGGACTCCCAATCACAGCCGGTTGTGATACAGCCTGGAATCGAACCATTGTCTGTAGTGATGCCTCTAGCACTGAGATGCAGTGCCTTAGAACCCTGCGCCACTCTGGAGTTTTACATTTACTTAAGTATCAAAAGCAAATTTAATAGCTAAAATATACTTAAGTATCAAAAGTAAAAGTATAAATCATTTCAAATTCCTTATATTAAAACAAACCAGATGGCACTATTGTTACAGCTAGCCAGGGGCACACTCACACCTCATTTACAAACAAGCATTTGTCTTTGGTGAGTCTGCCAGATCAGAGGCAGTAGGGATGAGCAGGCATGTTCTCTTGATAAGTGCAAGAATTTAACCATTTTCCTGTCCTGCTAAGCATTTAAAATGTAACAAGTACTTTTAGGTGTCAGGGAAAATGTAAGGAGTAAAAAACACATACTTTTACTTCACTACATTCCTAAATCAAATGAAAGGTTGTCAAAAATATAAACCGTAATGTACAGATACCCCAAAAAACGATTTAAGTAGTACTTTAAAGTATTTTTATTTAATTACTTTACACTACCACTTATCACACCGTTTGGCCAGGTAGCTGTCCGACTGCTGTTAACTAATGTGAATATATGCCATGAATTAGCATGATGTGTTGTGTTGTTTATCGTTAGATCCCATGCAGTGAACACGCCCTCCTGACCAATGTGTGGGCCTTACCATTGGATAATGCATTTCCTCTTTTCACCTGTGATTGGTTAAATTCACATCAACATTCTCTGTCCATGTGCGTTGCATGCGAACAGCGGAAGACTCGTTTTTTATCTTTCCCCTACTTTAGTTTAGTGCGCCCCTCTTTTTGGGGCACTGTTCTACGATATTACGGTACAAGCACAGTTGGGTTGTTAAATTGTAGCATGCAGTAGCCATATTGTTATAACGTGAACAATGCATTTTGAAGCATTTTAAAATCAAACGGGCTATGTATATTTTCTCCTAACTCTGACAGTATTTGGAGCATTAATAGTCTTCCTATATAACATGGCATGTTATTATGTTAATGTTGCATTTAAGCCTGGGCCTGTAGACTAAAACAGGGAAGTCATTGACACTGGCATCCCTTTTCAAGTAAGCCCCATACAATAAAGTCAGACCTCACACACAGATGCTCTGAGTTAATGGCAGGTCATCTTCATAGAAACGTAAATAAACAGAAAATAGCCTAAATTACAACGTTTTGCTCAACTTTATTGAATGATAATAAACGTAGCCTAAACCATTTAATGCGCTCAGCGTAGTGACATTACGGTAATGATATAAGTTTTATGTTCCTCAGCCAATATGATATCATTCCCTCGCAGCTCTTGTTGCTCAAACTAGCTGTCATTAAGTAGAATATCGCTTCTGTCGCTTAAAACGGGACAGGTGCAGCGACCAGGATGACTTCCAACGAATACAATATAATGGCTACATCACCCCGTGAGCTTACTCAGAACCCGCTGAAGAAAATATGGATGCCATGGAAAAACGGGCTCTTTGTACACATTTTACAAAGAAGGGGTAAGTTGCCTTGGAGAAACACCGGCTTGTGCCAACAGCGCATGGGCGCAGCGGAAGGGTATGCTCGATTTGGCCAAATACTTTATATTTTAAACAAATGTAGATATGTTGTACTTCATCGAAGTTCGAGATTCCCAGGTGTTCTTCTCAGTGGCGTTGCGCAGCATGACAAGGTCAGGATTTTTTCAAGGGACTAGCCTAATATTGAATCATTTCGATTTCGTCTTAAATTAATCCACTTTTTAAAATATTTTTATTTAGGTATTTCCATTTTCAAATGTTTATTCATGCCAATATTGCAATCACGCATAGGCTATGACTATATGAATTGCTAGAGAAATGGCCTATGATATCGAAAGGGTATGGAGGCGCTCAGAATTGAATTAGACCAGGCAGATGACACACACATGACAACGCGCCGGTTGGCCGGTGATCGCACAACCGATCAACCCCAACCATGCCGATGTACAGTAAAACAAGGTTATTTTATTGTTTAACTAAACATGTTTAAAGGGAAACTGAATGCTAAAACCAACATATCTAGTGGAAATTGCATATGTGGCATCGGTATTAGTCAAACACGTATTCTAATGGAAAAATTGACTGAAACGTGTAAGTAGGATATCTTTGGTCATAGAGTCAGTCTATTCCAAAACAGAGTTTTGTGAGATGTGTGTAACTGAGGTTGTCACAATTTACATGAGGGTTGGTTTGGATTACAATCATGCACTTGCCCATTAAAGTGCCACTAAAGTCCAAAACGCGTGTTCTACAATATTGGACCATTGGCTTTCATACATCTCGATTTTCGAAATCTCTGCGTGGCTCAATCAAAACTGTCAACACGTTCAAATGGACGCAGTGCAGTGGTTGGGAATTCTGGCTAGGTGCGCATTAGGGCTGTTAGTCCCGTGGATGGTGGTCTCAGTGCGCTACGAAGCTATGTCACAATGGGATGCCAGACTATAGACTAGTATCTGCGGACTCAGACCAAACATGTACGTATGCAATGTTCTAGAATATTGGACCATTGGCATTCATTCTTTTCAAATTCTCAGCACAGCTCAGGCAATTTCTCAAACTGTCAACATAATCAAATTAACAGAGTACATGTACTGGAGACATGTTGGTTGGGAATCTTGGGTAGGTAGGCGTTCAGGCTGTAACCTAGTCCCCCACGGATGGGGGTCTCAGAGCAGTTTAGCTAGTGTTACAGGGATGCCGGACTATCCATCTGTGGACTATGATTTACGAGGGCGAATTGTCATGATTGATGGCTGATTACACTCTATCCACTCATAGCAGCAGGACCTGAGACAAACCTGCCCATTACGCAGCGCCTTATTTACAGTACCAGTCAAAAGTTTGCACATCTACTCATTCAAGGGTTTTTCTTTATTTTACTATTTTCTACATTGTAAAAAAGACATCAAAACTATGAAATAACACATATGGAATCATGTAGTATTTAAGTGTTAAACAAATCAAAATATATTTTGGATTTTAGATTCTTTAAAGTAGCCACCCTTTGCCTTGATGACAGCTTTGCACACTTGGCATTGTCTCAACCAGCTTCACCTGGAATGCTTTTCCAACAGTCTTGAAGGAGTTCCCACATATGCTGTGCACTTGTTGGCTGCTTTTCCTTCACTCTGTGGTCCAACTCATCCCTAACCATCTCAATTGGGTTGAGGTCAAGTGATTGTGGAGGCCAGGTAATCTAATGCAGCACTCATCACGCTCCTCCTTGGTCAAATACACAGCCTGGTGGTCTTTTGGATCATTGTCCTTTTGAAAAACAAATGATAGTCCCACTAAGCACAAACCAGATGGGATGGGGTATAACTGCAGAGTGCTGTGGTAGCCATGCTGGTTAAGTGTGCCTTGAATTCTAAATAAATCACTGACGGTGTCACCAGCAAAGCACCATCACACCTCCTCCTCCATGCTTCACTGTGGGAAACACACATGCGGAGATCATCCATTCAACTATGCGTCTCACAAAGACACATCGGTTAGAACCAAAAATCTCACATTTGGACTCATCAGACCAAAGGACAGATTTTTACCGGTCTAATATCCATACTTGTGTTTCTTGGCCCAAGCAAGTCTCTTCTTCTTATTGGTGTTCTTTAGTAGTGGTTTCTTGCAGCAATCCAACCATGAATGCCTGATTTCACAGTCTCCTCTGAACAGTTGATGTTGAGATGTGTCTGTTACTTGAACACGGTAAAGCATTTATTTGGGCTCCAATCTGAGGCTTGTAACTCTAATCAACTTATCCTCTGCAGCAGAGGTAACTCTGGGTCTTCCTTTCCTGTGGCGGTCCTCATGAGAGCCAGTTTCATCATAGCGCTTGATGCTTTTTGCGACTGCACTGAAATTTTCCGTATTGACTGACCTCGTCTTAACATAACGATGGACTGTGATTTGTCTTTGCTTGTTTGAGAGGTTCTTTCCATAATATGGACTTGGTCTTTTACCAAAATAGGCTGTCTTCTGTATACCACACCCACCTTGTCACAATGCAACTGATTGGCTCAAATACATTAAGAAGGAAAGAAATTCCACAAATGAACCTTTAACAAGGCTCACCTGTTAATTGAAATGCATTCGAAGTGACTACTTCATTAAGCTATTTGAGAGAATGCCGAGAATGTGCAAAGCTGTCATCAAGGCAAAGGGTGGCTACTTTGAAGAATCTGAAATATATTTTGATTTTAACACTTGTTTTTTGGGGGGGGTTATATAGCAAACCAGCAAAATACCAGTCTCAACAGTGAAGAGGCAACTATGGGATGCTGGCCTTCTAGGCAGAGTTCCTCTGTCCAGTTTCTGTGTTATTTTGCCCATCTTAATCTTTTCTTTTTATTGGCCAGTCTGAGATATGGCTTTTTCTTTGTAACTCTGCCTAGAAGGCCAGCATCCCGGAGTCACCTCTTCACTGTTGTTGTTGACTGGTGTTTTGCGGGTACCGTTTAATGAAGCTGCCAGTTGAGGACTTGAGGCATCTGTTTCTCAAACTAGACACTAATGTACTTGTCCTCTCGCTCAGTTGTGCACCGGGGCCTCCCACTCTTCTTTCTATTCTGGTTAGAGCCAGTTTGCGCTGTTCTGGTTAGAGCCAGTTTGCGCTGTTCTGTGAAGGGAGTAGTACACAGCATTGTATGAAATCTTCAGTTTCTTGGCAATTTCTCTTGTGGAATAGCCTTCATTTCTCAGAACAAGAATAGACTGACGAGATTCAGAAGAAAGATTGTTGTTTCTGATCATTTTGAGCCTGTAATCAAACCCACAAATGCTGATGCTCCAGATACTCAACTAGTCTAAAGAAGGCCAGTTTTATTGCTTCTTTAATCAGCACAACCATTTTCAACGGTGCTAACATAATTGCAAAAGGGTTTTCTAATGGTCAATTAGCTTTTTAAAATGATAAACTTGGATTAGCGAACACAGGAGTGATGGTTGCTGATAATGGGCCTCTGTATGCCTATGTAGATATTCCATTTAAAACATCTGCCGTTTCCAGCTACAATAGTCATTTACAACATTAACTGACTACACTGTATTTCTGATCAATTTTATGTTATTTTAATGAAATTAGCTTTTCTTTCAAAAACAAGGACATTTCTAAGTGACACCCAAACTGTTGTGTGTGTGTATTCATCCACACACTTTACACCGACACTCTTACACAAAACCCGCAAACAGACACAACACACACTTTCTTACTTATCATATACTGCTGCTACTCAGTTATTTTTACTCTATTATTGTCTATCCTGTTGTCTAGTCACTTTACCCTGCCTTTATGTACATATCTACCTCAAGTACCTCTTACCCCTGCACATTGGTCTGGCACTGGTACTCCCTGTATGTAGCTTAATTCTTGTGTATTGTATTCCTTGTGTTACTATTTTTATTTATATTAATATTTTTTAACTCTGCATTGTTGGGAAGGGCTCGTGAGCAAGAATTTCACGGTAGTCTATAACTGTAGTATTTGGTGCATGTGACACATGCGATTTTGATTTGAAGTGAGAATTGAGACTGTGCTATATCTTACCGATTCTCTACATCTTCTGTCCAAAAACAAATCCTGTAAAAGGACGTCAACACATACTAGAGGAGTTACTGGCTAGCTTCGTTAACAAACTACCTACGTTGGTTCTGGCGCGTATGACCAGAATGACACTTCGAAGACCCACCAAAGGCACCCTCCGTTTCTGTTTGAAAATTGAGAAAGAGGCGGAGGTAGACTTTGGCCATGAAAAATGGTCCATCTTTGCTTGAGAAATAGTGCATCAAACACCTTAGCCAGATAAAGTTGCACAACTAAGACCACCTCTGCAAAACAATCTATTTGGTTACTTGATTTATCTTATATTAATGAATATTTATCTTATATTAATTCTGACTATTTTGAGGAAGTGGTAGTGGCTATGTTGTTTCTACAGTGACTCATGGGGAAACAACAATAACTGCCAGCGTAGGGTTTGGCGGTAGGGCCGGCAATCATTGACTGGTTTGGATTTTTACTTTACCTTCTAAAATGGTATTTAAATGTTTGATTTGTTACAAAGAATAATTCAGTAATGGAATCATTGTTCTTCCTCTGTCATCCATGGTTACCTGCAAGGAAACACGTGCCGTCATCATTGCTTTGCACAAAAAGGGCTTCACAGGCAAGGATATCGCTCCCAGTAAGATTGCACCTAAATCAACCATTTATCGGATCATCAAGAACTTCCAAGGAGAGTGGTTCAAATGTTGTGAAGAAGGTTTCAGGTCACCCATGAAAGTCCAGCAAGCGCCAGGACGTCTCCTAAAGTTGATTCAGCTGCGGGATCAGGGCACCACCAGTACAGAGCTTGCTCAGCAATGGCAGCTGGCAGGTAGGTGTGAGTGCATCTGGATGCACAGTGAGGCGAAGACTTTTGGAGGATGGCCTGGTGTCAAAGAAGCCACTTCTCTCCAGGAAAACATCAGGGATAGACTGATATTCTGCAAAAGGTATAGGAATTGGACTGCTGAGGACTGGGGTAAAGTCATTTTCTCTGATGAATCCCCTTTCTGACATTTTGGGGCATCTGGAAAAAAGCTTGTCCAGAGAAGACAAGGTGAGCGCTACCATCAGTCCTGTGTCATTCCAACAGTAAAGCATCCTGAGACCATTCATGTGTGGGGTTGCTTCTCAGCCAATGGAGTGGGCTCACTCACAATTTTGCCTAAGAACACAGTCATGAATAAAGAATGGTACCAACACATCCTCCGAGAACAACTTCTCCCAACCATCCAGGAACAGTTTGGTGACGAACAATGCCTTTTCCAGCATGATGGAGCACCTTGCCATAAGGCAAAAGTGATAACTAAGTTGCTCGGGGAACAAAACATCGATATTTTGGGTCCATGGCCACGAAACTCCCCAGACCTTAATCCCATTGAGAACTTGTGGTCAATCGTCAAGAGGCGGGTGGGCAAACAAAAACCCACAAATTCTGACAAACTTCAAGCATTGATTATGCAAGAATGGGCTGCCATCAGTCAGGATGTGGCCCAGAAGTTAATTGACAGCATGCCAGGGCGGATTGTAGAGGTCTTGATAAAGAAGGGTCAACACTGCAAATATTGACTATTTGCATCACCTTCATGTAATTGTCAATAAAAGCTTTTGACACTTATGAAATGCTTGTAATTATACTTCAGTATTCCATAGTAACATCTGACAAAAATATCTAAAGACACTGAAGCAGCAAACTTTGTGGAAATTAACATTTGTCATTCTCAAAAAATTTGGCCACGACTGTACATTACTGGATTTATACATGGGATATTGTTTCTCAACAGGAAAATATAAATAGCTGGAGTGTCCATTTTTAATAGCAACAATCAATACAGTATTGTAGCATAGAAAGTAAGGATGGAAAAATTGTGATGGCTTTTTTTCGTGAGAAGGTGATATTGAACCAATGCACTGTGAGTATACAAAACTGCTCTTTCCATGACATAGCTTTCACCTGGTCAGTCTATGATCTCTTGATGTCACTTGTTAAATCCACTTCAGTCAGCGTATATGAAAGGGAGTAGACAGGTTAAAGAAGGGTTGTTAAACCTTGAGACAATTTAGACATGGATTGTGTATGTGTGCCATTCAAAGGGTGAATGGACAAGACAATGTAAGTGCCTTTTAAATTGGGTATGGTAGTAGGTTTGAGTGTGTCAAGAACTGCAACGCTGCTGGGTTTATCACACTCAACCGTTTCCTGTGTGTATCAAGAATAATCCACCACCCAAAGGACATCCAGCCAACTACCTGGAATGCTTTCAACACTTTGTAGATTCCATACCCCGATGATTTGAGGCTGTTCTGAGGGCAACTCAATATTAGGAAGGTGATCCTAATGTTTTGTACTCTTTGTATATTTTGTATAATTAGCACAAAGAGCCTGTGAGATGAGCTGTAGTAGAAGAAATGTGTTGTACAAGTCAGCAGCGTCTTCCGATAAGTCACAGCTTCTCCTTGGCTGCGACAGACTGCTTGCTCTCTTTGCTCTACAAGATGGTGTCCGGACGCGTATTAAAAACTCTGTGCCGTCTAGCTCAGTCCACATCCAGTTCAACATCCACTCAAGGGCTCCGCTGGCCGAGACGTCCAGGTTGCTCCCCACTGTCTGTCCTCATCTTCGTCAGTGTTACAACTGCCCCCCCAAGACGCAAATCTCGTTTTTCTTAATGAGCAGCAAAAAAGCCCAGGCAAATTCTGTGAGTTCAGCCGCCCTTTAAACATAATTTGAGAAAATATATTGTGAAGGCGACGTTGAACTTATGGAAAGGACAGCACAGGAGCGCCTGTTTGTGTATTTGTTTGTTTGGTCCACTTGTCCATGGCCCAGCAGCATTGAGAAGGGACTGGGAAACGATCAATATGAGCCACTGTTATTGTTGCGCGGCAGAATAACAGGCAGCCAACCATCGTCAAAAGTCCAAAACAAACATTTGGGGAAAACTTACTGATTCACCACAGAACTTCCATATGTCCCTTCACTGTGGGTTCGGGTCCCAACAGGGATTTCCCCAGACGGTATTATAGAAAACATTTCCCTAAGGAAACGAGGGCATATTTCTTTAATTAATCCTTATTTTACCTGGTAAATTGACTAAGAACATATTCTCTTTTACAGCCATGACCTGGGGTATAGTTACAGGGGGGAAGAGGGGATGAATGAGCCAATTGGAAGCTGGGATGGTGGCCATGATGGTGTGAGGGCCAGTTAGGGAATTCAGCCAGGACACCTGGGTTAACACCCCTACTTTTCCGATAAGTGTCATGGGATCTTTAGTGACCACAGGAAGTCCGGAAACCCGTTTAACGTCCCATCCGAAAGACGACACCCTACGTGGGGCAGTGTCCCTGTCACTACCCTAGGGCATTGAGATCTCCTTTGATTATTGGGAAGAGTGCTCCCTAAAGGCCTTCCATCACCACTTTCAGCAGCATCTGATCTCCCATCCAAGAACTGACCCGGCGTAGCTTCAAAGGAAAGCCAGCAATGGGATTCAGGGTGGTATACTGCTGCATAACTGTGTTGCAGAACAGAGATTTTGTTTGTGTGGAGGGCAGTGTCATTTGTGTGTGGTAGGTAGGCAGCAGATGATTACTCTGCTGTCTTGGTTTGTCTCACCTCCTGTGGAACTCTGTCTACTTTACGCTGAGTCAACCAAGGGTTCAGTCAGCCACTGCTTGGAATCTGTAATGTTTTAGGTTTGACTTGTTCCGTGTCCTCACACAAAAAAAAAACACTGTTCTCCCTCTGACCTATTCCAGACGCTCCCTTGTGCTGAGCTCGACTCTCTCCCTCAGGTGCAACCGCTGAAGATTTCAGAGGTGGTTGTGCCCACTTTGGCTCGTTGTATATTTGGCACAGTAATTGGAAAAATACTAGAACACTGAACCATGCTAGGCTTGGTGTGATTTCATAGGGTCAGTGGAGGGGATTACAATTGCTTGTTTACCCAGGAGTTGCATACTTTCCCCTCTGTTTAGAAGAGGGCCACATGATGACTTTGTCAAACCAGGCCCGGTTTACCAAAAGCATCTTAAGGCTAAGTTCATTGTTTCAACATTCGTAGGAGCTCGTAATCTAATGCCTGCTTCAGACCACTCGTAGAAAAGCGAAGTACGTCATTAGATGCTTTTTTTGCCCTCAGCACTAGGATCAAGCAGTTGGTCAGCGTGTTTTGCTGTGTCACTCTTTTTGAACTTTTGTTGATGGTTTCAATAAGGCTGTTCTGTAGTTGATCACTGTACGTTGGTTGTTCTAGGCTCATCGGATAGTATGCCTGTGTGCAGTCTGTGGATCCCTCTTAGCGTCTAGCGTCAGGTCTACTTACCCTAGTATAATTACATCTGCAAATATGTGTCTCACAGCTTCACCAGCCTTTGCAAAGCCATAGTCTGTTTCACTTGCTCTCCGGTATGGGAGCAATTTATTCATTTATTTTCATTCCTAGATTCCCTCTGTCAACACAATTCATGCCTACTTCTCTCTCCACTCTACATTCTCATTGTTCCTCAGTTGGCTCAGATATGCTAGGGGTTTCAATTCTCATTGTGAATGCATGTTTCTGTTTGTGTCTGCTTTACCTTCACTCAAATGATCACCCAAAGCTACTCCATCCAGTCTATGCATTAATTAACGTCTGAGTTGTTCGATTCGTTTCTGCGTTAATGGGGCAAGGTCCCACTTGATTCAACAACAGACTGTACCTTCCACTGATTTTCACAATGTCTGAGTTCATTCAACTTTCTCTCTCTTCCTATTTTTCTGTATCTCCTCTTTCTCTCTCAGTATGTATGACCAACTGTCCCACCCTCATTGTGACGGTGGGCCTCCCAGCGAGAGGGAAGACCTACATCTCCAAGAAGCTGACCCGCTATCTCAACTGGATTGGCGTGCCAACCAAAGGTACTAGGTCAAGCTTTTTCTCTCGGTCTCACACACACACAGACACATACACACAGGGAATAGGGTTTACCCTATAAACATGTTCATCTTGACTAAAAGTATCTATGTGTTGTTTAGAGTTCAACGTGGGTCAGTACAGGAGGGAGTGTGTGAAGATCTACAAGTCTTTTGAGTTTTTCCATCCAGACAATGAAGAGGGGCTGAAGATCAGGAGGTGAGACTGGAGAAGAGCTGATGGGTTGAAATGCATGGGACAAGTTAGGCCTAACCCAACACTCTATTCACTTATCCCTCATTACAGGCCAAAATTACAGGGAATAGGCTCTTTCTTGGGCTCTACTAGGCAGATACAGTTGAAAGGGGGGAGAGAAGTATCTATTTACATTAATATCCACAAAATACATTTTGACCCAGTTGCTTTATTTTAGCAAAGTTTCAATTCAGTTAATTATCATAGATCTGTACCTACATTGTCTCTTGAAGTAGTTTCTTGCCATCTTTCTGATTCTGTTGTGTACGTGTCCACCCATAGGCAGTGTGCACTGACGGCGCTGAATGATGTGTGCCAGTACCTGACTGTGGAGGGAGGCCAGGTGGCGGTGAGTAGAGCAGATCAGGCCCACGGTGACTTGTTTGGTTCATGATCACAGTGTGAATGAGGATGTTGCTAAATAGTGGGAAAAGGGTGCACACGCCAATAGTTAGTTATTTCTTGCTTGGTAATTACATTTACTGAATGTATTTATGTAGATTAGGTACATGTATTCAAATGCCAGGGCTGTCTTGAATGTTAAATTCAATATACAGGTATGTAATTAATCTGGCCTACGATGCAGAGAATAACTTGTGTTTTGGCGTGTGCACCCTTTTTCCCACGATTGCTCTTCAGTCGACAAGACTTGTTTGGGTAAGTGCAGCAACTCCTATACATGTTCATGTTTTGCTTGATGCTGCCGGGACTCCTAACCTGAATGCAATGAGGATGTTGTGACTGACTGGAGTTTATGTTCCTTACCTCAGGTGTTTGATGCCACTAACACCACCAGGGAGAGGAGATGGACCATCACCAGGTTTGCAGAGCAGAATGGCTTTAAGGTATGGAACCACAGGGCCAGGCGTTAGTATCTGTAGTTATTGTCTTATTCATTGGCTTCACTACCTTTTCTTATAGTGTACAGTATATTTCACTGTAATGTATTTTATACTGAATCTTCATTTTCAACCTCCCAGGTGTTCTTTGTGGAGTCTGTGTGTGAAGACCCTGATGTCATTGCAGAGAACATAGCGGTGCGTGACATCTCTGCTATCTTTCAGCACTGTTCATGTGTCACTGGTTGTATAAAAGATCAGACATTATTAAGCATACTTGCTCATAAAATTCAAGACTTCTACTTTAATAATTGATATTCCTGTGTGACACGCCTCCTGATGAATAATTTGTACTATCTTTCTGTTGATATGTCCTGGCAAACATTCAGACACGCAAGATGGTTTTCCTCTTTTCTCTTGACTCATTTCCTCTTACTGTCTGTATTTCCTCTTACTGTCTGTATTTCATATCTGTCTGTGCAGCAAGTGAAGCTGGGTAGTCCTGATTACATAGACTGTAATACAGAGGAGGTCATCGAGGACTTCATGAAGAGAATCAAGTGCTACGAGAACTCTTACCAGCCACTGGATGAGGTTCTAGACAGGTGAGCACGCGCACACACACACTAGTGGTTTCAGAATACGTTTTGACAAGATACTGGACAAGGGAGAATGCAAACACATACTCAGAATACACATGGACAAGGTCAGCAGTCTTAAACTCACACTGCTAATAGATCTGATAGTCACTCCTACTCCATCCCCCACCCCAGGGATCTGTCCTACATTAAGATCATGGACGTGGGCCGGAGATACCTGGTGAACAGGGTGCTGGACCACATCCAGAGCCGCATTGTCTACTACCTAATGAATATCCACATCACACCACGTTCCATCTACCTGTGTCGCCATGGAGAGAGTGACCTCAACGTCAAAGGACGCATCGGAGGAGACTCAGGCCTGTCTGGCAGGGGCAAGGAGGTTTGTTGATTTGTCCGTCTGTCTTTTCGTAATAAAAATGTATATGCAACAATCTTTCTCTCCCTTTTCTGTTGGTCAGTTTGCAAAGTGTCTGGGGAAGTTTATCCAGGAGCAAAACATTAACAATCTGAAGGTGTGGACCAGTCAGATGAAGAGAACCATTCAGACAGCCGAGGCCGTGGCTGTCCCCTATGAGCAGTGGAAGGCTCTCAACGAGATCGATGCTGTAAGTCTTGTGTGTTTGTGTGTATGCAATTTTGGCCTAAAATATGAATTTAATGTGTCCTTTTAATTTCAATGTGATGTCTCCTAAGCCTGCTGTTAAACAACCTTTTAGTTTTTTTTGTTGCATGTGTGTTTAGACTTGGTATTTTGTTTGTATTTATTCTTTCATAGTGTATCTATGATTATGCTCCGAGTCAGCCAATGGGATTGGTGGTTCCCACTTCCCATGTGTCCTAACCCTGCTGTTAAAAAGCTTGTTTTACTTTGTTTCCCTCTCCTAGGGTGTGTGTGAAGAGATGACGTATGAGGAGATTCAGCTACATTTCCCTGTGGAGTTTTCACTGAGAGACCAGGACAAATACCGCTACCGCTACCCTAAAGGAGAGGTGAGTCCATCACAGCACCAACACTGACTGACAAAGTGTGTGTGTTAACAGGCCTCTACTTGTCCCCTCAGTCCTATGAGGACCTGGTGCAGCGGTTGGAGCCAGTCATCATGGAGCTGGAGAGGCAGGAGAACGTCCTGGTCATCTGTCACCAGGCTGTCATGCGCTGCCTGCTCGCTTACTTCCTGGATAAGAGTGCAGGTACCATATATCTCTTAAAATACCCAACACACCCCAGTATTACGGTTTAATTCCTACTATTCAATAACAAACTGAGTATATAGGAGAGTGAGTGTTCTGCGTGTGCTGTTCATCAGTCATGATCAGATAAGCATTGGTATATGATTTTAGTAGCTCTCACTCCACTCAATTGAATCCATTTAGGCTTTTACAACATTGTTCTGTTTTTGTTCTTCAGAGGAGCTGCCTTTCCTGAAGTGCCCTTTGCACACTGTATTGAAGCTGACCCCTGTGGCGTATGGTGAGTACACTATTATCAATAACTGCATGCAAGTATTACTAAACACAGCATAGTGGTTTCAATGAGATGCTTTTATTCCAGGGGTGCAACTTTCACTGGGGACCTGACCCCCCCCCCCCCCTTCCCACACATTCTGAAATAGCATTTTTGTGTACGTCTCTCCCCCCCCCACAGTTGTATCATTACACTGTGATACAAAAAGTGGCATTGTGTGCTTTAGTGTTTTATAATTTTTAAAAGTTGCGCCCCTGCTTTATTCCATGCATATTTACTCCAATGACATGTATTTATCGATTTGATTCGGAACACCTGGATCCTTTACACTGCACCTATATTTTATGTACCTTAGTAGTGTTGATCTGTGTATTAGACCCAGTGTACGGCTGCTGCTCTCTAGTGGTCTGACGAAGGAACATGTTTTGTTTTGTCTCCCATCCTGTCCATGTAGGATGTAAAGTAGAGTCTGTCTGGTTGAATGTGGAAGCTGTGAACACCCATAGGGACAGGCCAGAGGTAGGTACCCCAGACAGAAGCACTCTTTCTGGGCTTGCACTCTCAAAGGCCTTGATCACACTGCAGGCCTTAATGCTCAAATACGTTTTTTTTTTGTTTTTCAAATACATTTTGGGCTACCTACATTCCAAACAGCAAGTTACAAGTTACCAAATCGGATTTGTGTGTTTAGACAGCATTCATTTGCTGACAAGGCTACAGTAGTCATAGTAATGACTGGTGTGTAGGCTGATTGGTAGTGGTGCTCGTGCTTCCTATCACTGAGGCGTTATGTAGCGTGCTACGGTGACAACGATGCCTGCCATGGATGTTTGCTTTGAATGTTCAAAATCATAGTGTAACAACACTTTTAAAGCCTCAAGATAAGATGATCCAACTTTCAAAACCAGTCCTTTTTGGCTAGCCAGGCACTCAACTAGCTAGCTAGGTAGCTGTTTAACTTTCTAGCACATTCGCTCATTTTTATGTACACAATTAAGAAGCTAGTTTGCTACCACACGCAAGCAACAAGATATATAAAAATTAGTTCTAAGTGGACTTGCCTAGTTAAATTAAAAAATGAAAAAATAAATATGACTAATAATAAACCACTTGAGGGCATAAATCTGATTTGACCGTTCAGACAGAAGTTGCATGGCCAGAAATCGGATTGTAACCGACGTCAAACCACCTAGGTATCCGATCTTATGTACTTTTTGGCTGTTCAGACTGCAGGAAAAAGTACTGATTTCGAATCGGATATGCAAATAAGTAGGATTTGAGTCACTTCAAACTGCCAATGTGAACACAGCTAAACAGAGAGAGGTTCAATTAAACTGACCTTATGTGTCCTAGTACTGACTGCTTTCTCTCTCTTTTCATTGTACAGAATGTAGACATTTCACGGATGCCGGAAGAAGCCCTGTTCACAGTCCCCGCCCACCAGTGATGAGTGACAGCGCACAAAGTTTAGATTCAATCAGTTCTTCCTTCACCTGCGATAACTGACAACTATATAACAGTTTCATTGCTTTTATTCATGGAATGTAACGTAATGTAATGGTGTAACGGCGTTAGAGCTGTCAAATCAGGTAGCGACTCTCGGCGTGATACCTATTGCGGACATTTCCATTTTATGTGACGAGTCGCATTAGTAATAATCCCATGCAGCCTTGTTACAAGTTCAAACACAGGAATGTGTTGTAATATACACCTCGATTAGGCTGATATGAATCCTCATTATTTAGGTTAATGATGTTCAATTTATTATTTCTATATAGCCTTGACTTTCTCTTTATGTACTTCTAATGTGAGTGGGACGGGTGTGGCTTGGTGACAATAACCGCACGAGCAGCCGCTCAGATTAGACAGCTCTAAAGCAGTTCCACTTCCAGCACCTCCTAAACACCAGCTATGCAGGTGTTGGCTACCACTGGTTAATGCTTGATCTGATTGAATCCGAATCTTTCATTTGACATATTTCTATCTATAGCGGCAATCAGCAGAGGAAACAATTACGAAGAGTGATCCCCGGTTTCGGTAAAAAGCTGAGGGATGGGCTGGAGAAATGTAACTATTCTCAAATTGGGATGACCATCCATGATATCAACATTGAGTTTTAACCATGTTTTGAGGCTATATAGTGTTTGTTTACATTTACTTTGGTTACAAACATTGGAGTAAAAGCTTAGATTTTGGGTTCTGATGGAGGCATTTATACATTTTATTCTTCAAAGAATCATTCATTTATAAGTCCAAAAATGTAATTAGCGACTGCTGATTTCCCCTTTTAAACATACTTGTTTAATCTTGGTTCTTCACCTGATCTGTATCTTTCCTTCTGTGCAAAATTGGCTGTGTTTAGACAGGCATCCCATCCCAATCCTGATCTTTTTTTCCACAAATTGGTCTTTTGACCAATCATATCAGATATTTCTCAGAGCTGATCTGATTGATCAAAAACAATTTTGTGAAAAAAATATCAGAATTAGGCTGCCTGTCTAAATGTCTAGAGAACTGGAATCCAGTTCAATGGTGATTCACCCCACTATCGGGGTATGTGTGCCTGTGAGTGTGTTTTGTATGTATGTGAGTGAGTGTATAATGAACAATGTAAGGACAATCTGATGTGAAACCTTTTTTATAAACATGACATATGGCTTTTAATCAAATTGTAAAGTGTCTTGACACTGGCTGCGTTTACACAGGCAGCCCAGTTCTGAACTTTGTCCACTAATTGGCCTTTTAACCAATCAGATCAACTCTTTTGCCAATCATTTGGTAAAGATCAGAATTGGCAGCCTGTGGAAGCGAAATGTAATACTCCTTGTTCTTAGTATTTTAGTTGTTGTCCAACCATTTGTCAGTTCTTTTTTTTTTAAAGCTGTTTTTTTATTTTGTGAATTTCCTATTAAACCAACTATTGCGTTTACCCGCTACAGAAGATGTGATATTTGGAATCAGACTCTAGGTGGGGACATAAATTGTAGGTAATATTTTTTTTTAAATATATATATATATGTCTGGTATAAAATCAAGACATAAAGGTGGTTTTGCACATCTATTTTTTTCAATCAAGGTCATCTTCATCTAGTTCAAATCTAAACTGATTGACTTTTTTTTTCATGTTGCATCAGTGATCTGCTATATCAAGAATGTGTTTGGCTCTATTGCTCAATGTCTGCTGTAGTTTAGCATCAGTAGTCTCATGTCAAATCAATTGAAATGACTACTAATATCTGTGTAAACACAAGTAGTGATCACCATAATAATCAGGTGTCAGTAATAATATAATAATAATAATGCTGTGAATGTCAATAAATCGCTCACTGGTTGTTTATCGTTTTCAGCAGGTTCACCATGTCTTGTTTGTTCATTTTGACTTGTTTGTCAACGTGCCAAGAATATGATGCATTCAATGTAAATATCTACATCATCCAAATGGGAATAAATATGTTTTAGTTAAATCTCTTGCTGTCGTCTTCTGCTAAAAGAAATGTCTCTTTGAAGTGTTTCATGTAGTTATAGTCAGAGCCATATTTATAGAGTCCTTACTCAAGCCTTGGCCTTAACTGTCCAGTGAAAGTCTCACTTTTAAAAGCACATCTTAACTCTTACCCAAATAGTGTTTTTGATTCATCCTATACTTGTATTTGTGGCCAAAGCATAAGTGAGAGAAACACTTCAAAAACCCCACCTCAAACTTGTATCTCAAACAGACGGTTTCAAAAATGCTTGCTATCCCCTCAGAGGATGATGTCATGTTTCTGGCTTGAGATGTATCATTTGTATTATACATAACATTCAAATGGAAAGCTGTTTTTTAAACAGGACCAAAGCAGCTGTTTTTATCTCAATATCAAAACAAATTGCGTAACAATGAAGTACCTCACTGTGATTGTTTTCAATTAAAATGGTTAAAAAATATTAATTATAGCTTCTTAGCAAAGGGCATGTTCTCAAGCAACACGTACTAGAACGGTCTGGAATTTGTCCGAGTGGAGAGGGGGGAAAACTGACAATTAGCTGGTGTATGTATGTATGTAAACTGCCGGCTTCAACTGTATTTTAAAGTAGCCACCCTTGGCCTTGACAGCATTGCATACTCTTGGCATTCTCTCAACCAGCTTCATGTGGTAGTCACCTGGAATGCAATTAGTTTGTAAAAAAAACAATCGCTTACACATTAAAAGTGGCACTTGAGGCACACTCAGTGAAACCATAAACTCATGTACCTAATCTTCAGACCAAGTCTGCAAACCTGCAAGTACGTAATCTGCTTTACACTCAGTTTGCAATTTTAAAACAATTTTTACTAAACACAGTTCTCTACATTAGACATCTTTCAAAACTAACAGATCCTGTGTTTCGTTTGGAAAACACTGCCATTCAAAATGCCACACTCATTTGACGATTACCTACACCCAGTGCTCACGAGTGAAACTTGTAGCTCATTTCTTCACTTAGAAATCAGAGATTGAGCGCTATAAATAGACTTCAGGTTGGCATTCTTGGTTTGGACAACAATGGAGGCAAATTTTGGAGAGAGTAAGAGGGGGACGAGGACAAAGAGGAGGCCTGTGGTGACATAAACGAGGGGGCATGCCAGGGCTGGATACGCCACTCCAGACGCTACTTCCCCTGCTGTTTAGCCAGAGAGAACATCGCTTGTGATGTTGAGGTGCTGTGGCCAGACCCAAATAGGAGACAGGATGCACCCTAATTGTTTTTTTCTTTATAGTAACAAGCCTGTTTGTTTATCTTGTACTGTATTTGTTTTGTCTGTTACTGTTCATCCCAAATTTTGGATGAAAATACGTTTTGAGAAATAAAGAAATTGTATTTTTTCCCCCCTTGCATTTCTGTTTATAGCGTAAATATATACTGAATATGCATACATACTGTATATATTTGTGCACATGTACGTGTGAGTGCTGTGATGAACTGCCGTGGACTCCACTGCACATTGAACATGCAAAATACACAAGATTGTAGTGTTTTTACATTTTTCAAATCTGTGTGTAGTTGGCGTGTATAAGAGCGGATTTTATGGGTTGTGTGTATAGTTTTGTTGCAAAAACACAATTTTAAGAAGAGTTCAAATTGTTTGGAATGAACTGTTTGTTTTGCAAGAGATGTGATGTGTGTGTTTTGGGGTTTTGTGTGTAGAGTCTAGAGAAAAGGAGCCATAGTTTCAGATATCATGTGTAAACAATTGCCAAAAACTGTAACAGGGGTGCCTTGTTAAAGTTTTATATATATATATATAATACCATGCTATTGTTTGATGATTGTGCACAGCAACTGGTTTGATACATTCACCTCTGAGGCTAAATAATGTACTTACATTCAGTAATCTTGCTCTGATTTGTCATCCTGAGGGTCCCAGAGATAAAATGTAATGTAGTTTTGTTCGAAAAAAATGTTGGAGCTGAGTTCTACGGTTTGACCCCACTTCTGTCTCTGTTGCCTTGCAAAGGATTATAGGCCTGTGAAGAACCAGGTCTTGACCTGCAAGCCTTGACAGTAACCAGGTGTATACCTTTAGGTCAAAGGGCCACACCCACCCCGCCCAGCCATCTAGATGTGTCTTTTCTGTGGGGAAGCTATTATTACCATAGCATTTTGTATGTTCTCTATAGTTATGTACTTGTAAATTGACTAATTTGAGCAAACTCCTGGCAGACTTGATGCAAAATGTTGTGTAGTCAGGTAATTCTTCACTGGATCAGTCTGAAACTTTGCACACACCTGCTGCAAGCTTGTGGACAAATTCTAAATTACACCTAGGCTCCTATGTTAATGTATGGCCTTTCGCTTGCATTTCAAAGATGATGGAACAAACTTTTTTTATTTTTAGAAAAGGTATGTTTTTTTGTTTTGTATTATCTTTTACCAGATCTAATGTGTTATATTCTCCTATATTAAATTCTAATTTTCAACAACTTCAAAGTGTTTCCTTTCAAATAGTATCAAGAATATGCATATCCTTGCGCCAGGTCCTGAGTTACAGGCAGTTAGATTTGGGTATGTCATTTTAGGCGGGGGGAAAAAGGGTCCGACCTGTAAGAGGTTTTAAAATGTGCGATTTGTAGTTTGTCCACAAAATTGTACCCACATTTCTATAGACCTTTTCAACTGTCAAAACAATAACACATTTTATATGCACTCACATCTAAGAGGTTCCCTACATCTGGTGCTGCAGCGCACCATAATTGCATTACAAAATGACAAGTTAGTATTTTGTGATCTAACCAAAACAAACTGAACAAACAAGTTCTACAGTGCCTTCGGAAAGTATTCAGATGTAACAAAATGTCACGGGGTCTGAATACTTTCTGAAGGCACTGTATATACTGAACAAAAATATAACTGTAACATGAGAAGTGTTGGTCCCATGTTTCATGAGTTTAAATAAAAGATCACAGAAATGTTAAATATGCAACAACAACAAAAATGTTCTCAATTCTGTACACCAATTTGTTTACATCCCTGTTAGTGAGCATTTCTCCTTTGCCAAGGTAATCCATCCACCTGACAGGTGTGGCATTTCAAGAAGCTGATTAAACGGAATTTCCAGAGAATTTAATGTTTATTGCCATAAGCCGCCTCCAATGTCATTTTAGAGAGTTTGGCAGTATGTCCAACCAGCCTCACAACCGTAACCATGCCAGCCCAGGACCTTCACCTTCAGGATCATCGGTGACCAGCCACCCGGATAGCTGATGAAATTGTGGGTTTGCACATCTGAAGAATTTCTGCACAAACTGTCAGAAACCGTCTCAGGGAAGTTTATCTGCATGCTCGTCGTCCTCACCAGGGTCTTAACCTGACTGCAGTTTGGCGTCGTAATTGAAATCAATGGGCAATTGCTCACCTTCGATGGCCACTGGCACGATGGAGAAGTGTGCTCTTCACAGATGTATCCCAGTTTCAACTGTTCCGGGCAGATGGCAGACAGCGTGTATGATGTCATGTGGGCGAGCAGTTTCCTGATGTCATTATTGTGAACAGAGTGCCCCACGGCAGCAGTGGGGTTATGGTATGGGCAGCCATAAGCTACAGACAACGAACACAATTGCTGACCATTGTTGTGGCAATCATCGGCCGCCATCACCTTGCGTTTCAGCATGACAATGAGCGGCAACATCTCGCAAGGATCTGTACACAATTCCTGGAAGCTGAAAATGTCCCAGTTCTTCCATGGCCTGCCTACTCACCAGACATGTCACCCATTGAGCATGTTTGGAATGGTCTGAATCGACGTGTACGACAGCGTGTTCCAGTTCTAGCCAATATCCAGCAACTTTGCACAGCCATTGAAGACGAGTGGGACAACATTCCACAGGCCACAATCAACAGCCTGATCAACTCTATGTGAAGGAGATGTTGCGCTGCATGAAGCAAATGGTGATCACACCAAATACTGACTGGTTTTTTGATCTGCTATCCCACTTTCTTTAAAAGATATCTGTGACCAACAAATGCATATCTGTATTCCCAGTCATGTGAACTCCAGGGCGTAATGCATTTATTTCAATTGACTGATTTCCTTATATGAACTGTTACTCTTTGAAGTCTTTGAAATTGTTGCATTTATATTTTTGTTCACTGTAGATACATTCATGATAAACAGGACTTCAAGTCTCAGGGGGGATGACATCACATCACAGTGGCTACTACAACTCACCTGCATCTCACCTCTGCTAGTCACACCCCTTTCACCACAGACAGTAGAACTCAGCCGCCGACTGTGTGATCTGAGTCAATGTAGCAGAATTAAATACCCTCAAAATTAATTCTGTGGGTGCTAGATTGACGCCGTTCATACAGTGCTCTGCTGGCTGCTGAGGTTAATGCAGAGGAGGTCAGTGAGTGTAGCAGAGGGGTAAGTGCTAGGATCTTTCTCAATTCATCCTTCCTCGATTCCTCTCATCGCCTCCTTATCAAAACCATTTGGAGAAGGTCAAAGGTGAGGGACCTTGTACCTTCTCCTCCAATACAGTTGCTTTACAGTACAGGTGAGGAGATAGGATGCATCTTAGGTCAGCCATACAGGAATACTTACACCTGCACAAAGAGTGTTGGGCCAGTAACCGAAAGGTCGATAGTTTGATTCCCGGAACCGGCAAGGTGGAAAAATCTGCCATTCTACCCTTGAGCAAGGCAGTTAACCCCCAACAACAACTGTTGACCGGGCGCTGTGGAAGCCCCCACACCTCTCTCATTCAGAGGGATTGGGTTAAATGCGGAAGACACATTTCGGTTGAATGCATTCAGTTGTGCAACTGACTAAGTATTCCCTTTCAAGGACATCAGCTTCTGCTGCAAATCTGTGCAATATCAGACTAAATGAGGGTGACAACCAAATAAATCAGACAAACAGGGAATGTTCAATGACTAAAAAAGACACTATACTCAACACTTTATTTCATATCATACAAAGAACACCTACATAAATGGTTAGTGGGTTTAGACATCCATCTTACTCTAAAACAAGAGATGATTGAATAGTGTCTAATAATTGTTTACCTGCTGCTGTGAGTTTGTTTGCTAACCTTACTTTGCTACCTGCCAACTTGACGTTTTTTACTTTTTAATTGCCGTTTTATATTTGTATTTTTTCCATTGACTTTTTTCATTCAACTTTTTCACCCCGGACGCTTTATCTGGACGTGGTTTGTCAGAACCATCCGAAGCTAAGTAGTAACATTAACATTATGACTTCTAATTGCAGGCACTGTACTCTTAATATACAGGAGAACGATTGCCTTATGGCGAGGATAGCTGTGCTGCAAGCCCAGCTTCAGATGCAATCGTTAGGCAAGGGTAATTTAAGTGTAGGAATATATATTTTACCTCTTGGTGATGTCATTCGGAAACATAATGTTAACTTTCACTGACATGCGGACAACACACAGCTGTACATTTCGATGAAACATGGTGAAGCCCCAAAATTGCCCTCCCTAGAAGCCTGTGTTTCAGACATAAGGAAGTGGATGGTGGCAAATGTTCTTCTTTTAAACTCAGACAAAACAGAGATGCTAGTTCTTGGTCCCAAGAAACAAAGAGATCTTCTGTTGAATCTGACAATCTTGATGGTTGTACAGTCATCTCAAATAAAACTGTGAAGGACCTCTGCGTTACTCTGGACCCTGATCTCAATTTTGATGAACATATCAAGACTGTTTCAAGAACAGCTTTTTTTCCATCTACGTAACATTGCAAAAATCAGAAACGTTCTGCCCTAAAAAGATGCAGAAACATTTAGCCATGCTTTTTAGACTACTGCAATGCTCTACTTTCCGGCAAAAATACCTACAAGTACACTACGGTCACAAGACACAGGCCTCCTTACTGTCCCTAGAATTTCTAAGCAAACAGCTGGAGGCAGGGTTTTCTCCTATAGAGCTCAATTTTTTGGAATGGTCTACCTATCCATGTGAGAGACGCAGACTCGGTCTCGACCTTTAAGTATTTTTTGAAGACTCATCTCTTCAGCAGGTCCTATGATTGAGTGTAGTCTGGCACAGGAGTGTGAAGGTGAACGGAAAGGCACTGGAGCAATGAGCTGCCCTTGCTGTCTCTGCCTGGCCGGTTCCCCTCTCTCCACTGGGATTCTCTGCCTCAAACCCTATTACAGGGGCTGAGTCACTGGCTTACTGGTGCTCTTCCATGCCGTCCCTTGGAGGGGTGCGCCACTTGAGTGGGTTGAGTCTGATGTGATTTCCCCCCCGGTTTGTGCCGTGGGTGAGATCTTCGTGGGCTATACTCGACCTTATCTCAGGTTAGTAAGTTGGTGGTTGAAGATATCCCTCTAGTGGTGTGGGGGCTGTGCTTTGGCAAAATGGGTGGGGTTATTTCCTGCCTGTTTGGCCCCGCCCGGGGGTATCATCGGACGGGGCCACAGTGTCTCCTGACCCCTCCTGTCTCAGCCTCCAGTATTTGTGCTGCAATAGTTTGTGTCAGGGGGGCTAGGGTCAGTCTGTTATATCTGGAGTATTTCTCCTGTGTTATCTGGTGTCCTATGTGAATTTAAGTTCTCTCTCTCAACTCTCTAGAGACAGCAGGAATGGTAGAGATACTCTGAATGATTGGCTAAGAAAAGCCAACTGACATTTACTCCTCTTGCACCCTCTACAACCACTGATTATTGTTATTTGACCCTGCTGGTCATCTATGAACATTTGAACATCTAGGCCATGAAATATGTTAATTAGCTAGCTAACATTGTTGTTTTTAGTAGATCAAGCTAACGTTTGTGTCATTAAAAAAACTAATATTGGCAGTCTATCCTATTTCTATGTATGTAGCTAGCTACCAAGATAACTTTACAGAGAATAGATTGTTAGCTTGATAAACAACAAGTGCTACACATTAGGGTTGAATATTTTCCAGGTATTTTACAAATGTTTCATCCGGAGAATAAATCCCTTTTCTCCCGGGTAACCCGGTATTTCCCTACAAAACCGGAAGTGTCATTCAAAAGCATTATAAAGCATATAAATATTTCTGGATTTGATTGTAGCTTTGATCAGCATGAAAATTATAACCTGGTGCTACCTGAATCTGACGAACCATATTAAATACATTTTATGAACCCTACATTAACATTTAGTGAGCTCAAGCCCAAAAAGGCTCACATGATTGTGCCGTTATCCAATACATGTGATATAGGCTACTGCATATTACGCACGACAGAAAAACAGAAGAGCCCATAGATGTAGCAAGCTATATGCTCTCTTCGGTGTAGTGTTATGCTTTATGTAAAGAATCCAGAGGTGAATATCACGTTGGTTGACTTTAATGAAAGAACAAGTAACATAACACAGGAGACTGATGCACACGGACCAACTTGCCCAATCACCTTTTATATGACGTCATGAATATACTTGCACTATAATAAAATAGTTACAATACAACCCATTGGGTCAATAGATTAGACTAGCTCCAGTAGGCTAATCTAGGAGTGTGAACTGTATTACTGTACTGTACTGTTTTATACGGTATTATATGGACTGGAATTACGCACATCATTCAAACCATAACAAAGCAGAAGAGAACATGCGATTCTGGTACAGCACATGCAGCTTACACAGTTACAAGTAAGCCTATTTAAATATAATAGGGCATATTTGTATAATTAGTAGGCTGATGCATACAGTGGAGCTAAAAAGTATTTAGTCAGCCACCAATTGTGCAAGTTCTCCCACTTAAAAAGATGAGAGAGGCCTGTAATTTTCATCATAGGTACACTTCAACTATGACACGTGGCACATGACAGACAAAATGAGAAAAAAAATCCAGAATCACACATTGTAGGATTTTTTTTACATTTATTTGCAAATTATTGTGGAAAATAAGTATTTGGTCAATAACAAAAGTTTATCTCAATATTTTGTTATATACCCTTTGTTGGCAATGACAGAGGTCAAACGTTTTCTGTAAGTCTTCACAAGGTTTTCACACACTGTTGCTGGTATTTTGGCCCATTCCTCCATGCAGATCTCCTCTAGAGCAGTGATGTTTTGGGGCTGTTGCTGGGCAACACGGACTTTCAACTCCCTCCAAAGATTTTCTATGGGGTTGAGATCTGGAGACTGGCTAGGCCACTCCAGGACCTTGAAATGCTTCTTACGAAGCCACTCCTTCGTTGCCCGGGCGGTGTGTTTGAGATCATTGTCATGCTGAAAGACCCAGCCACGTTTCATCTTCAATGCCCTTGCTGATGGTAGGCTTTGTTACTTTGGTCCCAGCTCTCTGCAGGTCATTCACTAGGTCCCCCCATGTGGTTCTGGAATTTTTGCTCACCGTTCTTGTGATCATTTTGACCCCACGGGGTGAGATCTTGCGTGGAGCCCCAGATCGAGGGAGTTTATCAGTGGTCTTGTATGTCTTCCATTTCCTAATAATTGCTCCCACAGTTGATTTCTTCAAACCAAGCAGCTTACCTATTGCAGATGCAGTCTTCCCAGCCTGGTGCAGGTCTACAATTTAGTTTCTGGTGTTTCTGTTTGAGGTTGTGGACAGGTGTCTTTTACACTGATAACAAGTTCAAACAGGTGCCATTAATACAGGTAACGAGTGGAGGACAAAGGAGCCTCTTAAAGAAGAAGTTACAGGTCTGTGAGAGCCAGAAATCTTGCTTGTTTGTAGGTGACCAAATACTTATTTTCCACCATAATTTTCAAATTAATTAATTAAAAATCCTACAATGTGATTTTCTGGATTTTTTTTCTAATTTTGTCTGTCATAGTTGAAGTGTACCTATGATGAAAATTACAGGCCTCTCTCATCGTTTTAAGTGGGAGCACTTGCACAATTGGTGGCTGACTAAATACTTTTTTTGCCCCACTGTAGGTGTGTGCCTTTCCAAATCATGTCCAATCAAATGAATTTACCATATGTGGACACCAATCAAGTTGTAGAAAAATCTCAAGGATGTTCAATGGAAACAGGATGCACCTGAGCTCAATTTTAAGTCTCATAGCAAAGGGTCTGAATACTTATTTAAATAAGGTATTCATGTTATATATATATATATACACATTTGCTCAAATAAAAAAAAACAATTAAACTGTTTTCGCTTTGTCATTATGGGTTATTGTGTATAGATTGATGAGGATTTTTTTTAAAAATCCATTTTAGACTAAGGCTGTAACGTAACAAAATATGGAAATAGGGAAGGGGTCTGAATATTTTCCGAATGCACTGTATATTATTTAGGCTAAGGAAGGTATTTATGAATCTACCTACATAAAAAAAAAACAGGTTTGGAGAGCTTTCACACACAGGGGCCGATTCCGACCCAAATTAAGTGTGTAAATGGAACCTAATTACTTTTTTAATGCATTCTTCTCTCTATGGGTATTCTGACCTTGAACTTAAAAATGAGCCCGATTCATACTTAGGAAATGTATGCCTTTCCTACGCACTCCTCTGTTGTTGGTATTCAGACTTACCTTAAGGGCTTTGCAGGTGTGGTTCCCTTGCACGCTGAATACATTTCATTTAACTGCTGAAAATCCTCCCACTTGCTGGCCAACAGAATTTCTTGTGCCATTTTCATTCAATAGGGTTTTCATTACATTTAACTAAAGCCATACCTTTAAATTTGGTGTAGCCTTAAATCAAAATGTCTCGACAGACTCATTAGAATATATTATTTAGGGTTAGGAAAGTATTTATGAATAATTTAAAAAACGGTATGGAGAGCCTTTACGCACTAAATATATTGGTGAATCAAAAATAGTGGTTTGATTCATCCTGAAAGTTGGCATATGCAATTGTTCAATCCATGAACTATTGGAAGGTAAATACAATAGGGGTTGAACAGTAGTCCTATAAATCTGCCCTAATAATCATGGAAATGTGATGACACCAGTGCGCCAGGTAGGCTTGGGCGATATTCAGATCGTCATACTGTTCTTCTGCCATCCTGAGATTTACCGTATTACCAGCATAGCACAAAGCAAAAAAAAGCCCATTGGGCCTCTATTACCAAAATCCTAACAAAATTAGCACAAATAATAGAGAAATCACATACGCTGTTAGCTAAATGCTAACGAAGGAAGACGAACATAGACTAATTGCAAAGAAAGGCAAATTACAGCTCAGTTATACAAGCATAGCTAGTAGCTACCGAATGTCATTTTCAGTGAGTGTGGACATTTACAAGCAAAAGTAAACCATATAAATTGTGTGAGGGATCCTGAGAGGATTCCTGTGAGTAGGCAGAGACTAATAGAGAGTGATGGGAAGAATATGTGCTTCAGTAAGGTAGGTTTCTTGGCATTCATAGCTATGGTTGTCAATTGTACTCCAGAACTCGGTCGAAAGTCACATAAAATAGAGGTTGTGGTGGCAGCGGCAGAGAAATAATTGGGATTGCAAGGTTTTACTGCAGAACAGTTGCAGGGGGTGTTGAGCCATAGTGTTCTGTCCTCCCAGACTGTTGGTAGGGTAGAATCGTGGAATGGGGTGGTGTTTATTTTTTTTTAGAGGGCTAATAGTTGGCAGGATCATTTTTCCTTTTCCCCAATTTTACAATAATGTATCACAAAGATTAAAAATAATAATAATTTAAATGTAACCTCTATTTAACTAGGCAAGCCAGTTAAGAACACATTCTTATTTACAATGACAGCCAACCCCCTATGGGACTCTCAATCACAGCCATTTGTGATACAGCCTGGAATCTAACCAGGGTCTGTAATGACGCCTCTTACACTTAGATGCAGGGCCTTAGACCGCTTCGCATCTCGGGAGCCTAAATGTTGGTAGACAGTGAATAGCCTCACACTCCAGTACAGTAGGTGGCGGTGCATGCACCTTAGATTGGATGCGATCCGCCAACACAATCCTCAAGAGAAATTGTGCTAATGAATAAAGTTATGATGCACGCTTTTCTGAAGGAAAAGTATTGGTGCACAGAGAAGGGAAACAATTATAGGAGAAAAAATGGCAGCTGTAAAAAAACTCAGATTATATATATATATATTTTTACTTCTAAAGCACGTCAGCCGTTATATCTGATGGCAAACATCTAGTAGTGAATTGAATACCACACGTGACTGGCTCAACTGTTCTGGGGAACTATGGTAAGATTCATAATGTTAAATAATGTGACAGGTGAAATGAAGAACGCAGTCTGCTTTATTTCCTAATCTATTGCACAAATTGACTGCAGCACAGGAGGTTGGTGGCACGTTAATTGGGGAGGACGGACACGTGGTTATGGCTGGAGCAGAATAAATGGAAAGGTATCATCAAACACATTATGAGCAGACCCCCCCTCAGCAGCCTCCACTGGACTGCAGGTATTAACTTAAATACATTTGAATATTTGTAGTTACGTTTTAAAAACCAGAAGCCTATAGGTTGTGTCTCAATTACATCCTTACAAGTTATAAGAACAGCATTTCATTAACTTCACTGTGGAAAAGGTGATACGCTTCAGTTTGCTGCCAAATGACTGGTTTCACAACTCCAGTGATAAGGTCAAATGGATCTAAAAGAATTGTAATTTACATTTCCAATCCCCTTATCCAGATCAAGTCATTTACCTAGCCCTTATCAATTTGTAAATTATAGGGCATGGAGAATGGTGTTATTTGTCTGAAAAAAGTCACTTTTCCACTTGGAACTGACAGGTTACTCGACCTTCATTGTTCCACACGCATAAAGGTTGTGGAATTCAAGTCAAAGTCAGAATAAGCATATCTGTAAACACCTCAATTTCTGCAATCTCCATCCCAAACGAAAACCTGGCTGGCACATGCATTTCCCCATGCTTAAGTTCAAAGTTAGAATACGGTAAAAATAAATAAGTCCCATGTAGGAATTCCCCCCTATGTAAATAGTTAAT
The DNA here is from genome assembly GCF_023373465.1 of Oncorhynchus keta. Lineage (NCBI taxonomy): Eukaryota > Metazoa > Chordata > Actinopteri > Salmoniformes > Salmonidae > Oncorhynchus > Oncorhynchus keta. The sequence goes on along the minus strand of NC_068430.1, from coordinate 35,142,357 downwards.
GATTAATTAATAATAATAATAATATATGCCATTTAAAATAATGTAGTGTAATGTCTTTTTTCCATAAATAACACACCAAAATGCAAACAAACAATAAAGGGGTTTATTCATCATCACTGCCAGCACTATTATTATCATCACAATAATTTCCATCAATGATAGAGTCTGCTCTGTGTGTATTAAGACAAGAAACAAGTGCACCAATTCATTTTTCCTCAGGTTTGAATGTTTGTTGTAACAAAAACATAGCAAAAAAAATGGTGTGCATATAATATTTATATTTAAAAAAAAGTAAATTATCAAAAAAAAAAAAATGAATTTCCCTGTGCTCATTAATATTGATTAGGGTTTCATTTTAAGGACCCACCCTGATTTTAAAGCTTTGTTCTAAAAGCAGAAATTAAATGAGGCTGTGAATATTCATTATGTACAAACATCAATATTTTTGAGCACAGGGATACCTTAATGAAGGGCCACACCCCATTGGTCTGACGAGTCTTTACTTTCTTGACTGCGATTGACTGGTCACACTTCTGCCCCTTCTCTCTCTGTCCTGTGATGTGCACCCTCCAAGAAACCATGTTGACAGTTGTGATCAGCGTAAGGAATGTTTGGGAATTTTCCTAGAACTGCGTAAGTCGAAAACATGGATGTCAGGTCAAATGAAAACTTCTAGGTGAAAAGACAGAAAGTAAAAGAGACAGACAGGACTCACGTTTTTGAGGAACTCCTCAGCGACGATACGGGCCCTGGCATTGACAGACAGCTTCATCTCACTGATCTCCTTGTCGATCTCTTCCATGAAATGGATGACGAAGTCCACCAGCTTGTGCTTGTACATCTGCTCTGTGTGGAAGTTGGTGATGAGGAAACTGATGTCATAGCCCTGCGGACAAATGAAGGAGAGGGGGAGAGATAAAGGAGGGGAATGATGAGTAACACGGAGGCAGTTTTGCTCTTTGCACTGCCAATTGTTTTCTATGTAAATATTTTATTTGAAAGTGTGAAAATATGACCGCTTGAGTTCTCTAAGAGGGGAACAAACATTATCCTAATGTTTCAACTCAAGCTGTTGGTTGCACCACCAGTCCCTCTCATTTCTCACCTCCACTGGTTTCCTCCTCAGGATGAAGAAGTTCTCTGCTCTCATCATCATGAAGCGCATGAACTTATGGCACAGGATCTTCTCAATCTCATCTGCCTTCAGGGACACAGCAAATCACACAGCAGTCAGACTTAGCACCCACCAATCACAGGCTACAGCTCTAAAAGCCAGCAATCATACACCAGGTAGTAAAAAACAACTAATCACAGTATACATTTCATGTCTATGACAAACCAGCAAACAATCATCCTCACATAACAGGGGGACAAGGGTACAGCTGAGCTTACATCTCTGCACTTCTGTTAGGGTAACGACAATGACTGAGAAAAAGATCCCTAAATATGAATAAAGCATGAAAGTCACCTAAATCAAGCATGTCAACTGCACCGAAGGACAAGTTAAATACGTTGGAATAAGTAGTCTCACTGACCTGCTTGACAGCGATGCTGACTCGGACTGAGTTGATGGAGCCCTCGATAAGAACCTTCTCCTTGTCATTACGACTGATGATGACTGGCTGCAGCAGCAACTCTTTACTGCTCCTGAGGGGGATAACATACACGTGCTAGGTCAAACACACTCTCCTGAGGGGGATAACATACACGTGCTAGGTCAAACACACTCTCCTGAGGGGGATAACATACACGTGCTAGGTCAAACACACTCTCCTGAGGGGGATAACATACACGTGCTAGGTCAAACACTCTCCTGAGGGGGATAACATACACGAGCTAGGTCAAACACACTCTCCTGAGGGGGATAACATACACGAGCTAGGTCAAACACACTCTCCTGAGGGGGATAACATACACGTGCTAGGTCAAACACACTCTCCTGAGGGGGATAACATACACGTGCTAGGTCAAACACACTCTCCTGAGGGGGATAACATACACGTGCTAGGTCAAACACACTCTCCTGAGGGGGATAACATACACGTGCTAGGTCAAACACACTCTCCTGAGGGGGATAACATACACGTGCTAGGTCAAACACACTCTCCTGAGGGGGATAACATACACCTGCAAGGTCAAATACCCGAAAACACACACTATCCCGCACACAGACAGACACACAGGGACTCACCGGACCTCCACCTCTGGCTTGTTGTGGCGCTCCACCACCTGAGAGGAGAAGTTCTCCAGACAGAGGGCGGCCTGCAGCGTGGCACGCACAGCGTTGAGGTACGGGCGCAGAGTTGCTGTCTGAGGGAGAAAGAGAGGAAGAGGAGAAAAAAAAGTTAGAAGATTTTACCTTTATTTAACTAGGCAAGTCAGTTAAGAACAAATTCTTATTTTCAATGACAGCCTAGGAACAGTGGGTTAACTGCCTGTTCAGGGGCAGAACGACAGGGGATATCTCCCATACACTCCACCAAATACCCCTACCACGCTTTACTTAGCTACTATAACAAAGATGCCCCTTCCCTAAATCCTATTTTACATCCAAGAGGGGGAGTGAACTGGACCGCAGCCTCTGCCTCTTACCACCAAATAGCGCCTCACTCCACCCTACTATCCTCTAAAACTATTAGCTAAAAAGGCCCTTACCCTTATTCCTACACCACCACCTCTCCTTACAAACTGAGGGCAAAAGTACTGTCAGGCATGCAGGCCTAGACCTGCAGCTAAAATTCTTGGCATACTGTGTCTTCCATAGCAATGGCTCATGGTTGGGCTGACAACACAGCTCAGCAGTACGTATTTGATACTGCGTCTTCTAAAAGCTCAACACTGGTTTCACCATCCCAGAAACTCAAACACAGTCAGTAAAAACTCAAATAGGCCTAACAACCCAAATGCAAAACAATAATGTTGACTTTAATTTTATTTAACTAAGCAAGTTCCCCCTTGACTTTTTTGATTACAGCCTTATTCTAAAATAGATTAAATAGTTTCCCCTCCCTCAATCTACACATAATACCACATTATGACAAAGCAAAAACAGGTTTTTAGAAATGTTTGCTATGTTTTACATTGAATAATGCCTATAGTAGATAAGGATGGTGTGTACACATTGGCTCTGGCCTGGGGCCAGTCGAGTGCACTGCCACTACATGCATTTTCAGAATGACAATATCTAGCTACTTCAATCCAGTCTGCATCTGATTTGGGCCGAGAAAACATTTGATTTGAAATGTTATTTGTCACATGCGAGGCATACAACAGGTGTAGTAGACCTTACCTTGATCCTCACTCATAAGCAAGTTTTTTTATTTTATTTTTTTAAGTAAGAAAATATTTGCAAACTTTTTTTATTTTTATAAACTAAAGTAACACAATATAACAAGGTTATATACAGGGGGTACCGGTACTGAGTCAACGTGTAGGGGTACAGGTTAGTCGAGGTAATATGTACATGTAGGTAGCGCTAAAGTGACTATGCATAGATAATAAACAGCGAGTAGCAGCAGTGTAAAAAAGAGGGTCAATGCAAATAGTCTGGGTAGCCATTTGATTAACTGTTCAGCAGTCTTATGGCTTGCAGGGTAGAAGCTGTTAAGGAGCCTTTTGGACGTAGACTTGGCGCTCCGGTACTGCGCTGTAACAGAGCAAACAGTCTATGACTTGGCTGGCTAGAGTCTTTGACAATTTTTAGGGCCTTCCTCTGACACCGCCATATATAGAGGTCCTGGATGACAAGAAGCTTGGTCCCAGTGAAGTACTGGGCTGTTCGCACTACTCTCTGTAGCACCTTGCATCAGATGCCAAGCAGTTACCATACCAAGCTGTGATGCAACCATGCTCTCGATGGTGCAGCTGTAGAACTTTTTGAGAATCTGAGGACCCATGCCAAATAATTTCAGTCTCCTTAGGGGGAATAGGCGTTGTTGTGCCCTCTTCACGACTGGATTGGTGTTTTTGGACCATGATAGTTTTGTTATTGATGTGGACACCAAGGAACTTGAAGCTCTCAAACCCGCTCCACTACAGCCCCGTCGACGGACATTTCAGTGGGCAAGTCTTACTGCAACCCTATGTGTGTGAAGTGCAATTAAGAGAAATCTCGACTTTGGACCTACCTACTGCAAAGCAAAATAATTCAGGCGAGATGCAAGTGCATAACTAGCTATAGTTAGGTGGTGAGGACAAATGAAAGCAAATGTTGAGACAGCATACCTCTTAAAAACCTAGGCTGGCTGCCTGAGATTAGAGATCTCTGCTAACTAGTTAGCCTCTTCTACCAGCTTGTCTTCCATATATTTTCAATGTGGCATGGGGATCTTTACTCATGGCAATATATATATATTTTTTTTATATACCAGCTTGATTGATACGTAAAATTACAGACGTGAGCTCCCTGCTTCACCATTACAGATTGCTAGCTAATAGTTACCCGAAAATGTATGTTTATATTTATGTATACATTTGAAAGGATACTTTAGTTTACAGTATTTGACACTAACTTCCAAACTAACAAACTAACCTTGTATCTAGCTACATCACTGGCTAAAAACTGATTCTCACTTTTGGGTGGGGATGCTAACTGACGTTAGCTAAGCTAGCTAGCCAACAAACCAAATCTAGCAATAAACATACACATTTACGCAAGCAAGGCTCGACATACTGCTCATCGTATGACTGATGTTGAAATAATGTCGAAATGTCTTTATTTTTATTGTAAAAATGATAGCTACATTCTCTTACCATTTCTCTGTATCCGCTGGGGGAAGACGGAAGTACACTTGCCAAGGCTCTTCCGTGACCCTCTGCGCTCACTGGAACACACTATGTACAAAACTTCATAGGGGAGCCTATTTCGTTAAGACAAAGATTTGTCCATACAATTAATTGTTTGAATGTAGCAGACAAACATGTAATACTTGTATTTTATTTTTTTCAAGTAATTGTTGGTGGTTTTCATTATTTGGTTACACAATTTCCCAATTTACATAGGATGAGAACAATAATATGATTCACAAGCAGCAAAATGTTCATATAAAATAGAATTCTGATTTATTTTGGGTTCTCTCATTCTTCATATGAGAACAGTACTCAATCTAGAAATGGTTAAACTGAATGATAAGGATTTTTGTCTCATTATTCTAAAACGTGTCTGACTGGTGTTTTCTTCCTTATAAGGTAAAAGGATCTCTCCACTATTTTGCCAATAGGGGGGAAATTTACGAAGGTCTGTTTCCATAATCTTAGTGGGTTTTATGGTACAATAATCTGATTCTGTATTATTAACGATTTAATTTTGTGATTCTAAAAGAGCTGCAGTGTGCAAGCTTCTGCTCCAGAGCCAGATTCTGTCCCATTAGATATTTGCATTTGTTGAGTGTGCAAGCCCATTGTGTAAATTGACTAAACTACATATGATCTTGAAAACGATTGTACCGTTACAAATGTAAATTGCCCTGTTGTGTAATTAGCTCCTACACTCAAGCCGCCACTAAATACATGTCATGTGAACTGACAACAGAAGAGAATGAGAGACTCTGAAGATGCTGTGTAGTAATAGAAAAAAAATAGAATGACAAACCAAATAAATATGTAGGCTACATGTATGCACTGCAGAGGCCCGTTGGAGGCTTGACAAATTAAGAACATCAGAACATTGAAATATATATATAAATTAATGTGTCTGCGTCAATGTTCATAAAACTCCACAGACCTGCTCTTGCACAGTGGAACCCAGAACGATATGTGACTCCTTGATTACAGCGACACCATTTTGCCGAGGACACCCAAACCAGAGTAGCCACCACAAAGCCCAAGAAAGAGCCTGACCCTTTCTGGAAGTTGCTGTAGCCCTGCTTGGGATATTTAGCCTATATTGGCTATTGGTTGAGACGCAGGGCCAGTTCTAGCTTGGTAGGCTATGTCGGGGTGGGAAAATGGAAATTGGGCCAAGTTGGAGATAATGCATTTAGGTTATAGTTTCTAAAATGATATATATATTTTAGAGTTTGAGATGCATGAATACACCACACTAAAAGCTAGATTTGTATGGCTGTTTTAAAATGAATTGCCTGCACATTAACGATTTATGTTCACTACTTTATTAAATCTATGAAAATCAATTATATACATTGATAGTCCACCGCTCTGTTTGATTTTATTCTGAAATAAGGTATATTGTAACCATGTGTTCAAGCTAATTAAATCAAAGTTTACTTAGCGCCGTCATTTTAGAACCAAGGGTTGCTCCAATCATTCACAATAACACCAAGATCCTACACCTAATAGTCCTACTCATCACAAACAGATCACTTCTCATAATGGTGCTCGTTTAGTAAAGTTAGTTAATTAGCATTTTATGTAACATAACCAAATATAGCGTAGCATAGCAGGCCTATTGGCTAATGTCAACGTTACACCTAACACCTATCCAGATTTTAGGATGGTTAGCTGTGTAGTTAAAAACTGAGACATGATATACACTTTCAATGAAACAAAATACAAGAAAGATTACCAGTTTGTTAATACCATGTGCTCCAAATCACTCAAGTTTTTGCTGCGCCACATAATTATATCTGTCTGCTAATACAGGACAAGTAAGGGTCCAGTGCATTACATTTGTATTTTTGATGTAATTATTTTAATTAATCCCGATTTTTTAGGGGCGCTTTAGCGCGTTAGCATCCAGAAAATATGAAGCTGAACAATATGGGGAGAAACTCATTGAGATTTCTTGTCTCATTGAAAAACAAATGAGTCCATGCATAATTAAATATGAGATACTCAATAGTATTCTGACATTGGTCTATATATAGTAAACAGACAGTGTAGGAAATTATCCTCACATTCAAATCTAACACCTTAAATAGAAATGTTTATGTTTGTCACAAAATGCAAAAAAGACCGTTTTAAGGTATTTATTCACAGAGATTAACAATCACTTCAATGCCACGTGTACCGAAGAGACAATACAATGCTCATCAAATAGACAAAGTCTTTTAAACCATCAGTTTCTCAGAATTACAAATACACTTTCGCAATGTTGTCAGCCACCTCGAAAAGAATGAAGAGCCACGATTAGGATTTCCTGGTCATATCCGTAAGGGGAAACCTTTGGGTAAAAGTAAAAACATATTTGTTACAATGTAACATTTTGTAGCAGAGCAGGGCATCTCTGGAACTGACAAGTGACAACATAAAACTGGGGGCGTTGCCTGTTATTCAAAGCAACACTACACTCATGGTCCCTCTGACAATACGCCACTGAGCCAATCATTGCCTTGCAGAGAATAAACATAGAAAACAACTGTTAGCCTATAATAATCCGTTGATTATGCATTGTATGCCAGTGAAACCAACCACGTAAGAAAAAAAACTACAACAAAAAATGTGTAAAAATAAAAATCTCAAATAAAGTTCTGTATTTGATAGCGACAAGGCTACTTCTTCCTCGGTGACTTGGTTGGTGGCTTGCTGGCTTTCTTCGGCTTCTTGTTCTTCTGTGCAGCGATCACCTTTTTGACACCCAGCTTCTTCATTTTAGCCGCGGGCTTCTTTGCATCTGGTGCCTTCTTCGGGCTGCTCTTCGCCTTTGGCTTGACGGTTGCCTTCTTGGTAGTCGATGCTTTGGCAGTTTTCGTGGTGGTCTTGGCTGGCTTGGACTGAGTCTTTTTCGGTACCTCTTTCGCGAATTTATCTTCATTGAGCCTGAAGGAACCGTTCGCCCCCATGCCCTTCACTTGGATCAGCGTGTTGTTGAGTACCAGCGCTCGGATAGAATACCGCAGGTAGGTTCGCCCATTCTGCTCATCAAACCAGCTTGCCTTCTTGGCTTCATTATAAATTTTTACCAAAGACGAACCGCTTCGCTCATTCAACTTTTTGACAGCGTCTAGCACAAGAACACTGTATTTGCCAGGCTTATTCTTTTTTTTCTTATTTTTCTTTTTCTTGGCTGGTTTAGGCCCACTTGCCACTGGAGCCTCCTCCGCGTTTATAGTCACCTCCACGTCGCTTTTCACCATGACGTTTACTTTGAAACCAACGTGAAGTTCTGCAATACACTGTTATCACCGTCGGGTTTGCTGTGAATGTGAGTGTGTGGTGGATTGGCTTGGCTATATAACTACCAAACGGACGTGATTGGGAACAACAACACAGAGTGCGGAAATGGTATGTTGGAATATGTGCTTTCAGATTTTTGTTTGGAGGTGATTTTATCGTAATTGGAAATTTCATTATTTTATAACCACCAACTTTTCTGAAGCCTAAGCGATGCATTATGTTCTGTATTGCGCTCACACCAGTCCATGTCGAAATCTCAAAGAAAACAGTGAATGAGCAGAGGGCACTCCACACACGCAGCTCCAAATAGGAGGGGGGCACCCACTTCAGGAGAAAAATACTTGAAAACGGTAAATTATTTGACAAAATACTACTTTCTAATCAACAGTGTAGAGTATGGCCATTCGAAATGGATTAATGATATGCCGATTAAATGAAATACCACTGCAACACAAAACGTTTAATTCATGTAAACTAACACAAACGCCCTCGCGTGGCAGCCTATTGACAAATCGAGATTTATTCCCTATCATGCGCGGCACCAATACTATTAAAAGGATCGGACCCTTTTTATTTTCCAATTTTCGTATAAAATGACATACCCAAATCTAACTGCCTGTAGCTCAGGATCTGGAGCAAGGATATGCATATTGTTGATACCATTTGAAAGGAAACACTTTGAAGTTTGCATAAATGTGAAATCAATGTAGGAGAATAACACATGCGTTTTTTTTCATCATTGTTGAAATGCAAGAGAAAAGGCCATAATGTACTATTTCAGGTTAGGGGCTATTTAGATTTTGGCCACTAGATGGCAGTGTATGTGCAAATATTTAGACTGATTCAATGAACCATTTCATTTCTGTATAAAATGTTGTATTAAGACTGTCCAAATGTGCCTAATTGGTTTATTAATACATTTGTTCATTATTGTCCACCCTGAAACAATCGCATGGAATTCTTCCACTGTAATAGCTACTGTGAATTGGACAGCAGTTAGATTAACAAGAGTGTAAGCTTTCTGCCCATATCAGATATGTTTATGTCCTGGGAAATTTTCTTGTTACAACCTCATGCTAATCACATTAGCCTACGTTAGCTCAACTGTCCCTCGGGGAGGGGAGACACCGATCCTGTAGAGGTTAATTGACCCTGATTATAATGTATTGGCATTCCTAACAAATCCAGTTAATGCACATAATTAGGAAAAATCATTTTAAAATGTGGTTCCAATCATACAACATGTAGAAGAGTAGCATTAGGGAGAAAGTATTCATTAAATAACGATAAGCCTATAAGATACGGTAGGGATGACTGGGGATTTTAAAGTAACTATAAAACAAGCTCTGTCTCACCTATTTTACTTCCCATTTGAGTAAAAGTGGAGATTGCTAAGCAGTCTTCACAAGTTAATCAAATAAAACATGCTCCCTATATAACGCCATGTCATTCTATCCCATCAACCTTTGCATGCAACCACTCACCAACAGTTTTAAAACACATGGAAATAAATCAACCATAAACCATGTTTATATTCAACATTTTTATTATTACTTTTGAAATCCCAATACTTACTTTCAACAAATTCATTGGCATAACACTGATTATTTTGTTAAGAGGGCAAATCCTTTGACTGTTTAATTGATAGAAAGCTCATCCAATTATGTTTCATCATCTGTCCCTATTATATCTACACACAATAGTTGCACACAATCTATTAAAGTAATATTAAGCACTCTTGCCATACTGAGCTACCAGCAGGCAGAAAAACAGACAGGGAATAGACATAAGTGGACAGATGTAAATAGGGACAGAGCTGTAATTCTGGTTTTGAAACAAGATGGCTGACAAAGGACATAGTAGCAGTAGTTCTAGTAGTATTAAGTAGCAAATAGTATTATTATCTTATGGATAAAGTTCTTGTCTTTCATTGTGTTTGTGTGCTCAGCTTCTCTCGTCATTGCCTACTTATAAATATTTCCCCTGCAACATGAGGCTACTAAACCAACCAATGCACTCCAGTTCCTACAAAGGGCGTAGTTAGCCTTCTGTTGGTATTTTTATAGCATCAACAGGCTTCCTAGGGGTAGTAGATAAGTATGGTGGGAGTAGTATTGTTGTTTGTGGCTTGTTGTTGGTCTAGCAGACACTGCCCAAATCAGAGTTCAACATTTAAATCCACCACCCCAAAAAACAGTAAAACAAAGTGCAAAAAAAGTATAAGCTTCTGATGGCTTAAACTTAGACAGCCAATAAGAACAAAAATAACTTCTAATTCAGCTGATTATTTGACAAGAGCTAGGTAGGCAATATAGAACTTCAAGTCAAAACAAATTCCTGATAAACAGAAAATACAGGATAAGAAGTCTCAGGACAATGACGCAAAGATATCATAATCATGTAAAAAAGCATCAGCCATCACTTCTAGAGTTCCCCACTGCATTCTTAGGACATGGCTCCATCTGGTCCCCCCAATTTGAGAGGCCAAGAGGGGACACAGTTAGACAGGGTGGGTGGGCCAGGTTGTGGGTTCACTCATGATATGGATTCAGGAACAGGCAGGCAGGCAGGGATCTACAAATTCTTCTCTCGTGATCTTTGGGCATTGGAATGTGTGTTAGGGGTGCATGTGAGGAGCAATATACTCGTTGTGTGTGTAACTGGGAACTTAGTGTGATTATGGTGGGAGGGGGATGTGACATGGGTCTAGAGACCAGAGATGCAGTCGTTTCCCTAAAGGGGAACAGGTGAGGAGAGAGAAGGGTTTTCCAGAAAGCCAGACAGAAGATAGTCCATGTTCCCCCTCAGCAGGTGCAGGCCTCTGCTGAAGTCTTTGCTCTGTCATTCCTGTCTAGCTTGATGGGCTCCGGGAATTCATTATACAGCTCCACCTCAGTTTCCTGATAAGAAAAAAAAAAAGAGGGAATGAGGATGAGAAGATGGAGAAACCAGAATCTAAGTTTTGCTCTTCTACTTAAGTTCCCAACCCCCCCAAAAAGGTAAACAAAACCAAAAACCCAAAACACCCATTCCCTCTCCTGGACACCCACTTGTTTGAGGGCGTTGCGTGCAATGGTCTGGAAGGCCTGCTCTACGTTGATAGCCTCCTTGGCACTGGTCTCAAAGTAGGGGATGTTGTTCTTACTCTGACACCATGCCTGAGCCCGCTTGGTCGTCACCTGGGTGTGGGTGGAAAGACATTCACAAACATCAGATGAGATCAATGAGGAGACCAGGGTTAGGCTCAATTCCAATTGAGGGCAGTCAATTCAGGAAAACTGAAATTCCAATTCAATGATTGAAAAAGTGGCATCATCAATACTTTGAAACACATACATTAGAGAATACCCTGCAACTAAGAAATTATTAAATTATATCTATTAAAAACACCAGTGGAGATGACGTTAGCAACAGTAGCATTAGGTCCTGTAACTTACATGAGATGTTTTAACACCTATAACAATCTGTCACCCACCTGTCTGTTCTCCAGGTCGATCTTGTTGCCTAGCACCACAAAGGGAAAGTTCTCGGGGTCTCTGGGACTGGCCTGGATCAGGAACTCGTCCCTCCAGCTGTCTAGAGTCTTGAAGGTGTTGGGGGCAGTTACGTCAAACACCAGCACACAGCAGTCTGCCCCACGGTAGAACGCCACACCCAGAGACTGGAACCTCTCTTGCCCTGCCGTGTCCCAGATCTGACCATGAGGACAAGTGGAGGGAGCGACGAAAGGAAGAGGGAGGGAAACAGTGACAGAAGGCAAGAGGATTAACTATTGTTGGGCAACATATTTTCTGAACTAAGATCTTAAACTAATCCCACTCACTGTGTCATGTAATCAGCCATGTTTGGTTGCCACTTCATGAAGTTAGCATCAGTGCTACCAAAAGAGTACTTTATAAATCAACTTTTGATCAAATCACACCGATCACCCATTGGCATGACAAGTTGTTTGTCTTTCCTCAGTATGTAAATCAGACCGTATGTCAGACGTCCTTAAAAACTATTACAATATTGTCGTTAATGAACTTCGGGTCGTCTTCATTTGGGCAATAGCAATTCAGTAAAGTTACTGAATTGTTGACCGCTGAGCTGTAGTCAATGAATAGCATTCACATAAATGTTCCTTTTGTCCAGGTGGGAAAGGGCAGTGTGGAGCGCAATAGAGATTGCATCATCTGTGGATCTGTTTGGGTGTTATGCATATTGGAGTGGGTCTAGGGTTTCTGGGATAATGGTGTTGATGTGAGCCAATACCAACCTTTCAAAGCACTTCATGGTTACGGACGTGAATGCTACAGGTCTGTAGTCATTTAGGCAAGTTGCCTTTATGTTCTTGGGCACAAGGACTATGGTGGTCTGCTTGAAACACGTTGGTATTACAGCTTTCAGGAAATGTACAAAATTAACTTTTGAACGGCAACTGAAGTCAATTTCAGTAAGCCCCGTAATTTTGTATTTTTGTTCACACCTGGTTCTCTGGAGCTTTTCTCATGCAATTTTCTTCATGGTTAACCCGGTTTCGGGCTCCACCATGCATTTTCCCAGTATTTAAAAGGGTATTTTAGTAAAGAAAGGGAATGCCAAACAGATCACCTTACCTCACGGTCACCATACTGGAAATCCAGGCCTCCTGTCCTTATAATATTGTCAATTCATTTGTGTGCCTGTCTGGCACTTCTGATGTGTCTTCTCGGCCTGAAAATGTCTGTTGTGCTCCTATGTTATACTGTTAATATGGTGTCAGCCAGGCGGTGCGGTTTATATGGTGACGCTATTAATAGATATTGTCGCTATGATAGTGGTGCTGTGGCCATGTTTCTGTACCTGCATTGTGACGAGCCGATCGTCCACCATCACCTCCTTGGTCAGGAAGTCAGCTCCTATTGTTGCTTTGTACTGGTTACTGAACTTCCTATTCACATACTGGTTCATCAGGGAGGTCTTCCCAACTCTGAGAGGGAGATAGAGATGAAGGGGGGACAATCAGGGGAGAGAGGTGTTAAAGATGACTGCATTATTCCATCTATCTATTCAGTCCTAATGGTGAAAGAGAAACCATGACTGATGCCTCGAGACAAAATCAATAAGGAACAGAGAGACACCAGACACCATTAAAACCCCATCAGAGGTGCCCCACACACTGTCCAGAGTTCTCCTCTGCAGTGCTGAGCATGCAGTGACACAATGAGAATACAGCAGCATCAGATTACAGTGTGAAAGAGAGAGGGGGAGGAAAAGTTTAATTAAAAAAGTCAGAAATTAAATGGATACATACAGTGCCTTTAGAAAGTATTCACACCCCTTAACTTTTTCCACATTTTGTTGCTTTACAGCCTGAATTGAAAAATTATACTATTATTAAAGTCACTGGCCTACAGACAATATCCCATCATGTCAAAGTGGAATTATGTTTTTAGAAATGTTTAAAAACTAATAAAAAATGCAAAGCTGAAATGTCTTGAGTCAATAAGTATTCAACCCCTTTGTTATGTCAAGCCTAAAATTGTGGCACATAATAAAAAAAAAAGGCACATAATAAGTTGCATTTTGACGACCTCATCTCTGTACCCCAGACAGACATGCAGATAATTGTAAGGTCCTTCAGCCAAGCAGTGAATTTCATAAACAGATTCAACCAAAGACCAGGGAGGTTTTCCAATGCCTTGCAAAGAAGGGCACCTATTGGTAGATTAAAAATATAAGCAGACACTGAATATCTCTTTGAGCATGGTGGAGTTATCAATTAAAATTTGGATGGTGTATCAATCCCTATTACTAGCCTGTTCAACCTCTCGTGTCATCTGAGATTCCCAAAGATTGGAAAGCAGCTGCGGTCATCCCCCTCTTCAAAGGGGGGCACTCTTGACCCAAACTGCTACAGACCTATATCTATCCTACCCTGCCTTTCTAAATGTCTTCGAAAAGCCAAGTCAACAAACAGATTACCGACCATTTTGAATCCCACCGTACCTTCTCCGCTATGCAATCTGGTTTCAGAGCTGGTCATGGGTGCACCTCAGCCACGCTCAAGTTCCTAAACGATATCTTAACCACCATCGATAAGAAACATTACTGTGCAGCCGTATTCATTGACCTGGCCTTGGCTTTCGACTCTGTCAATCACCACATCCTCATCTGCAGACTCGACACCCTTGGTTTCGCAAATGATTGCCTCGCCTGATTCACCAACGACTTCTCTGATAGAGTTCAGTGTGTCAAACCGGAGGGTCTGTTGTCCGGGCCTCTGGCAGTCTATGGGGGTGCCACAGGGTTCAATTCTTGGGCCGACTCTCTGCTCTGTATACATAAATGATGTCGCTCTTGCTGCTGGTGAGTCGATGATCGACCTCCACGCAGACGATACCATTCTGTATACTTCTGGCCCTTCTTTGGACACTGTGTTAACAACCCTCCAGGCGAGCTTCAATGCCATACAACTCTCCTTCCGTGGCCTCCAATTGCTCTTGAATACAAGTAAAACTAAATGCATGCTCTTCAACCAATCGCTGCCTGCACCTGCCCGCCTGTCCAACATCACTACTCTGGAAGGCTCCGACTTAGAATATGTGGACAACTACAAATACCTAGGTGTCTGGTTAGACTATAAACTCTCCTTCCAGACTCACATCAAACATCTCCAATCCAAAGTTAAATCTAGAATTGGCTTCCTATTTCGCAACAAAGCATCCTGCACTCATGCTGCCAAACATACCCTTGTAAAACTGACCATCCTACCAATCCTCGACTTCAGCGATGTTATTTACAAAATAGCCTCCAATACCCTACTCAATAAATTGGATGCAGTCTATCACAGTGCCATCCTTTCTGTCGTCAAAGCCCTATATACTACCCACCACTGCGACCTGTACGCTCTCGTTGGCTGGCCCTCGCTTAATACTCGTCGCCAAACCCACTGGCTCCAGGTCATCTACAAGACCCTGCTAGGTGAAGTCCCCCCTTATCTCAACTCGCTCGTCACCATAGCAGCTGGTATATCTTTCTGGTCACCCCCAAAACCAATTCTTCCATTGGCCGCCTCTCCTTCCAGTTCTCTGCTGCCAATGACTGGAACGAACTACAAACATCTGAAACTGGAAAACACTTATCTCCCTCACAATTTAAGCACCAGCTGTCAGAGCAGCTCACAGATTACTGCACCTGTACATAGCCCATCTATAAATTAGCCCAAACAACTTCCTCTTTCCCTACTGTATTTATTTATTTGGCTCATTTGCACCCCATTATTTATCTCTACTTTGCACATTCTTCCACTGCAAATCAACCATTCCAGTGTTTTACTTGCTATATTGTATTTACTTCGCCACCATGGCCTTTTTTTTGCCTTTACCTCCCTTATCTCACCTCACCTGCTCACATTGTATATAGACTTAATTTTGTGTTTGTTTTACTCCATGTGTAACTCTGTTGTTGTATGTGTCGAACTGCTTTGCTTTATTTTGGCCAGGTCGCAATTGTAAATGAGAACTTGTTCTCAACTTGTCTACCTGGTTAAATAAAGGTGAAATAATAATAATTAAATAAATAAATATATATATAGTTGCCGGAGAGGAAACCGCTCAGGGATTTCACCATGAGGCCGTTAGTGACGTTAAAACAGTTACAGAGTTTAATGACTGTGATAGGAGAAAACTGAGGATGGATGAACCATGTTGTAGTTACTCCACAATACTAACCTAATTGGCAGAGTGAAAAGAAGGTTACCTGTACAGATATTCCAAAACAGGCATCCTGTTTGCAACAAGGCACTAAAGTAATACTGTAAAAAAATGTGGCAAAGCAATTAACCATATGTCCTGAATACAAAGTGTTACATTTGGGGCAAATCTAATACAACACATTACCAAGTACCACTGTTTATATTTTCACGCATAGTGGTGGCTGCATCATGTTATGGGTATGCTTGTAATCATTAAGGACTGGAGAGTTCAGGATATAAAAATAAAACAGGATGGAGCTAAGCACAGGCAAAATCCTTGATAAGAACCTGGTTGTCTGCTTTCCAACAGACACTGGGAGACAAATTCACCTTTCAGCGGGACAACGGCCACATCTACACTGGAGTTGCTTACCAAGAAGACAGTTAATTGTTCCTAATTGGTCGAGTTTAATTTATGATTTAAATATGCTTGAAAATCCATGGCAAGACCTGAAAATGCTTGTCTAGCAATGATCAACAACAATCTTGATAAGAATAAATGGGCAAATGCTGCACAATCCAGGTGTAGACAGCTCTTAGGGACTTACCCAGAAAGACTCACAGCTGTTATCGCTGCCAAAGGTGATTCTAAAACTCAGGGGGTTGAATACTTATTTAATGAAGATCGAGGAAGATCGTGTATATCGTTGACAAAACAAATAACAATTCAATCCATTTTAATCTCACTTTGTAACGCAACAAAATGTGGGAAAAGTTATGGGGTATGAATTAGGCTTGGGCTGTATACCGGGGCATTTGGAAATAGCCACGGGATGGTTTTTTCCAATACCATTGTAACTATTGCTTTGACATTTTTCAATACATTTTCATATTTGTAGCTATTTAAGTAAATATCTGCAGTCAACTTGTGCAATCCGTTAGGAGATAAAGCGGATTACGTTCTTCATTTCCCCGGTCACATTATGAAGCTTACCATAGTTTCCCAGAACAGTTGGAAATCACACAACAGGAAAAAGCGGGAGGAGCAGGTGTGTCCAGCTGTGTATTGACAGGAGTCTATTTTTATATTGAAAGTCAGTGTTTTTTTGCTTCAACAGAGTGATCAGGCACATGCAACTATACTGTACCTGAGAAAAGTAGCTAAACATCAGTCAGAGCGCAAAATTGGTCTGATGCCGAGAAGAAATAACATTAAGAAGCATTAAGAAACATTTTACATCTGCGTTTATAGAACGCAGCAAGATATTATGCTTTTTTAAAATTTATTATCCTGTGTGAAAGCGCACAATTCTGCATTTAAAGCGACCCCTAATTTTAACTTGCTAGTTATCCAAGTAAGTGACTGAATTAATAAGGTGACTGGGCACTGTGTTGTGTCACTGTCTGCCGTGTTTGACAAGTTAAAGCCATTTGGATGAGTTATTTGTACAGCTGCCACCATCTTGATTTCCTTTCATTTTTTCTCCTCTACATTCTAGGCCCGTATTCTCCTCAGAGCAGAGCAAGCAGGCCCATTGCCCTTGTGGCTCCAGACTGCACACAGACACAGCGTTGTACACATGCTGCTCCAGAGTCAGTACTGTTCTTCCTCAGACAGGCATGCGTCAAAACTTTGTTCATTTGTACAATTTCTCTCGTTCACATTCACTTGTAAAGGTCCAAACTCACCAAAAAGTACATTCAGTAGCTCCTACCTAAATATGCATAACTGAGCTGGATTGCCTGTCTTTGCAATTTGTTTATTTTTAGCTAACATATTTAGCTAACAGCCTCCATGGAAATGCAATATTACTTGTGCTAAATATGTTAGCATTCTGGTAATAAAAACACCCAATGGTTTTTTGGGTGACCCCTTGTGTACTAAACTAGTAATACCTTATATCCGGGATGAAAGGACGGCATGACGATATGAAAATCTGGAAACCGGTGAACCTTAGTGTGAATACTTTCTGAAGGCACTGTAGATGTGTGGGACAACCAACCAACAGCAGTCTGGTTGGACAGGAAGACTGTAGTAAGCTGTAGTTCTAATGAATCTGGCACACCCAAACTGCATTCTCTGATCAAACTAGAAGACTAAACACTGTGGTCAAACAGAAAGAGAACACCAATACTCAGTGGCTTACCCAGAATCCCCCAGGATGATGACTTTCAGGAGCACTTTCTTCCTGGATGTCATTCTGTCGTGTCTGAGGAAAGACCACACACACACAAAAAAAATCAGGGTTGTGTCCCAATAATCTCCCCTTCGCGTGTACTCATTCACTACTCCCTACCAATTTAAACTCCTTTAATTGGTGTAGGCCTAGAGGGAGTTTCCTTTTAAATCCCTAAAGGTTAGTGAAAAAGCAAATTCAGTATGATACTCCTGGGATACGTACCATAATGAAGAACGAATGTGGTG
The DNA here is from genome assembly GCF_023373465.1 of Oncorhynchus keta. Classification (NCBI taxonomy): domain Eukaryota; kingdom Metazoa; phylum Chordata; class Actinopteri; order Salmoniformes; family Salmonidae; genus Oncorhynchus; species Oncorhynchus keta. Next base: position 35,124,202 of record NC_068430.1, on the reverse strand, counting down.
CCCCAGGGCAAAATTTGTTTGACACCACTGCCCTACCTAAAACCAAAAGTCGTTATTGCAAGTATATTGACTTGATTTTTATCTAGATATCTTATATTCCAATAGTTTCAAACTGATCGTTGGGGTTGAAATCCATAGCTCTGCACAATGAGTGTAAGACAATGCTATAATGTGTGTGATTTAGCAATCTGTGTGTCGAGTCAGGGCTATTCCAATGAGCCAATCAGACTTGAGCTCCATTCATTCCAGTCATGCGTTCCCTAAGCTACTGGCCAAGTCACGAGTAAGACATCATTAATTCGCTCTCTTAACACACACAGGAAGTGAGTCTGAGGACTAGATCATGTTTCCTGTTACAGAGGCTAGAGAATGACTCAACCATAAAACTCTACTCTTTCCCAATCACTTGCAGGGTGGCCATTCCCAGACTGCAGTTTTAATAAGTGATTGCAATTACACTTCAATACTACTGCCATACTCCCAACTTCTGAGGGCATACTCTCTCAATGGAGCCATAGAGAAGGCACACACCTGGTGCAGTGTCATTTGAGCGAACCATGTCAGCCCAGCCTAGTCCTATCATCATAAAAAAGCTACCCAATGCTATACTGAAACAACGACATGAGTGACCCATTCAAATTCAGTGTATTTATCATGGGAAACAGCGTAGCAGCCAGGCCAACAGTCAGCTTAATAGAGCCTGACCGACTTATCAGTTGACTGATATTATCTGCTGATATTAGCCTTTTACGAATGTATTTGTATCTGCATTTAATCCACCGAAAAGGAGTTGAAATGAAGAGAAAACGCTCGGGGGGTGCAGTTCTTCATTATTGGTCCAGAAGAGAGCTCTATTTACATGGCTATTAGCCTATCTTTCCTTAGCATGCTACAGCAAGACTGGACACCGTCGTCCCAAAGCAACGACACCAGTCAGAGAGGAGAGTGAACTAACTGTTACCGCTTCTACTGTGAGTGCTGAGTAGATAGAAGCTTGACAGCTCAATAAAGTGACAAAAATGCACACTGGCCTTATACTGTTATGTGAAGAGTCATGGTAGTGTGTTGGGTGTCAGGACAAACAATGGATGCTCTGCCCAAATATAAAGCAAATGCTGTGCTAAGAATGTTCAACTCTGTGGTAAGGTTGAAGGGATACTTCAGGATGATTGCCTTTTTATGTACTTCCCCAGAGTCAGATGAACTCCTGGATACCATTTGTATGTCTTGGTGTCCAGTATGAAGGAAGTTAGAGGTAGTTTTGGCGAGCCAATGCTAAACAGCATTAGCGCAATGACTGGAAGTCTATGAGTATCTGCTAGCAGATACATCTTGGGATGTCCCTACCCCAGAATGTGGGCCTAGTTCCATCTTGCTCTATTCCCTCCCACTGCCCGCCACTGGGTTTCCTCTCCTCACCATGATGGTAAGGAGTGGAAATTCTAACTGGATGCTCCAGATTTAAACATATGGTGAAACAGCTGGCTGCTTGTTTTATCTGTGGTATGGCTGTGTTCACTCAGGCTGCCAATTCTGATCTTTTCCCACTAATTGGTCTTTTGACCAATCACATCAGATCTTTTCACATCAAATATTTTTCAGAGATGATCTGATTGGTCAAAGGACCAATTAGTGAAAAACGATCAGAATTGGCTGCCTGTGTAGAAGCAGTCATATATGCCTAGATTGTAATGGAACTATTGTAGATCCAACACTCCAACTGAAAATAACTGACATGTTTCTTGTAACAACCCCAGTCATCGCCTTCTAATTTGCAACCCATGACACTATATTCTAGAAGTCGGAACACATGGGATAAAGATTTTCCCAAGCTCAGGCAGCTGCCGAAAATGAATTTTAAAAATCGCTTCATTTGCATACGACATACCTACATATCTAACAAACAATGCCACACACACTGTAAATCAGTTTCCTTTAACTCATAATCTTAAAATAAGGGTGGCTCTTTTTGCTGTCTGACACGCAGTAATGCACCCACCACCTGATTCACATACATGCAAGGACGGACACACGCCCGCACACAATCTATCCGTCTCTTTGACCCATCCCCTCTTTCTCTTAAAACAACGTCCGATATAGTTATCCGTAAGGTACAGATCATACATTTGCGACTCGGTTGTTGCCGGACACGACGCCATGGTTCGACGTGTACACCGCGACCGTCCCCGACCTATTGCTAAATGAGTCTGCAAGAGAAGCCGCACCACTGACGGTCACACATTTCTCACATTCCCCCTGTCTCGTCGGTAAACAAACGCTTAGTAAGAAATAACGACCCTCATACGTTGCTGTCATAGCTAGCTAATGTTACATCATATAACTTACCTTCAACTTCCAACACACCAGAACGCTGTTTTCCGACTTGCTGTCTCAGGACAGCCTATTCTTACTGGATTTGAATAAATGTCTCAGGCAAAATAGCTAGCAAGCTAGCCAGATAAAATGTTAATGTTCAGACTTGGTGGCCGTTGCTTATCGCTCTGATATCCAGCTTCCCGACGAGTATTTTCAGACTGTCTCCACAGTAATTTAAATACAAATATCTAGCTATAGTTTCAGTTCCGATTTGGTTGGCTTGTACCTTTTGCTCTGCCTTCTTTCTCAGAGGTTCTTTCCAAGACTGATTTTTTTTCCTCTCCTCTTTCACTTCCTCCAAAACAACTATTGCGTCATTGCTCTAAAACGTTTCACGCACAAACAGGATACATACACCACGCCCACTTTAATAACTGCATCAGAGGTGCATCTTCAGCAAGGTTGCAAATACCTTGGCTTTGACTGTACCAAATATAGACAAAGACAGACGCAATGATGACATGTTTACTCCACGACTGTCCAGATGCAAATTAATCCATTTTTGGAAGTTCTCCAAATTACAATACCTCATTTCATATGATATAACATTCCAGTCTAAACAGCACCATGAGCAGTAGGAGATAAGCAGATAACAGCCAAAAATAAGTTTAGGAAAAAAAAAACATTTTATTTTAGAAAAAAAAACAGCATACCTGGCATGACTGTCTATTCTCCAAAAAACATTGACCACGTGTTTGATGTTACGCAAAAGCAGACTGGCTCTAAACATACCACACATTTGCCAACTGTAGTCTATCTCTATAGATCTCTCTATTTACATTTTTTTTTATTTATTTATTTTGCTCCTTTGCACCCCATTATTTGTATTTCTACTTTGCACATTCTTCCATTGCAAATCTACCATTCCAGTGTTTTACTTGCTATATTGTATTTACTTTGCCACCATGGCCTTTTTTTGCCTTTACCTCCCTTATCTCACCTCATTTGCTCACATCGTATATAGACTTGTTTATACTGTATTATTGACTGTATGTTTGTTTTACTCCATGTGTAACTCCGTGTCGTTGTATGTGTCGAACTGCTTTGCTTTATCTTGGCCAGGACGCAATTGTAAATGAGAACTTGTTCTCAACTTGCCTACCTGGTTAAATAAATAAAGGTGAAATAAAAAATAAATAAATAGGACATATCCTAATAACTGGTGATTATTCAATTTATTTGATGACGACAGATATTATGGGAAGTAAACCACTAGAGGGCAGTCTTCGTTCATTTCTGACAGAGGCTCTGATTACTTGTGAACTGGTCATGATGAGATGGCGTTATTGAGCAGGCCAAAAACAATCTCCCTTACGGATTTTCTTGTAGGCCTATTGAGACAACTGGATTAGTCATCATTACTATTTTGAGATGAACATCAGTTATCTTCATCACCACAGATGTTGAGGAGCTATCTATTCTCTGTTGTCTCTGTCTGTAACTAAATGATTTGTATAATGAATCTCATGTGTAAAATATCTAGCTGCTCTATACTTCATCATCAAAGTGCTGTTGTGTTCGATATCACCCTGATATTTCCTGAGATCCAGGGCTGCCTGAAGCCATTCAGTCCTCCATTATTGTCTGTGCATTCAAAGAAGGGACGGTGGTACAGGACTAATGGACTGTTCGCCATTACTGACTGACAACACGTACTGGAATGTGGATGTGGCTGAAGTGTGCCAATTGTCTGACAGTGAAAGGGCAAAGGCCAAAGGGGAATGGTGGCCAGTCCACTGGAAGTGTCTTTGCCCCTTGGCTGTGGGCATTCTGTTAGAGTGTGTCCGTTTGGCACATCCTAATGAGTATGGATGACCCTAGTGTTTATGGAGGAATTCCTGACTGTTCTCCCCTTTTGAGTGTCTGTCTAGTCTTTATGACCTGGTAGGAACGCAGATGATAAACACATAAATAAACCAATAAACCACACGCCAATAAACCAAAGGGATTGGGTGAGAAACGTGGGGGTATACAAGAGAGGGTAGTGTTTTAAAATATTTGTCTTCTTGGAGGAAAAAGCATCACAAATATACACATTTTGTCACACAGACACACACTGACAGGAGAGAGTTAGAGGTGGGCACTGACAGTCAGAGGGAAAGCAAAAGAGGAATAGAGTGAGAGAAAGAGAGAGAGAGAAGAAGAGAGTGAGAAAAGAAGAGAAGGAGGGGGAGGAACATGTGACTTGAGCATGAGAGGAGAGTAAAGAAAGGGAAAGTGATTGAGCTTGTTCTAGAGTTCAATCACTTTCCCTTTCTTTACTCTCCTCTCATGCTCAAGTCACATGTTCCTCCCCCTCCCCTCCTTCGCTCCTTTTCTCACTCTCTTCTTCTCTCTCTCTCTTTCCTTGCACTGGTGCATGTGTCCATGGACTATGTGTGTGTGTGTGAGAGAGAGAGAGAGAGAGAGAGAGAGAGAGAGAGAGAGAAGAAAAAAAGAGAGAGAGGGTATGGGTCAAAGAGGTGGATAGATTGTGTGAAGGCGTGTGTCCATGCGTGCGTGTGTGTGAATCAGGGGGTGGGTGCATTAGTGCATGTCAGACAGCAAAGAGAGCCGCAGTTATCTAGGAATCTGAGTCAAAGGAACCTCACTAACAGAGACAGGGAGAGAGAGAGTGAGAGAGAGAGAGAGAGAGAGAGAGAGAGAGAGAGAGGGAGAGTGCACGAGAAACAGAGGGAGAGAGAAATAGGAAAGAGAGAAGTGGAGAGGATGAAAGAGGCATGCAGATAGAAAGACAGACAGAGAAGAAGAAGTTGAAGGTAACACAGAAATAGAAGAAGGTTATGGGAAAAGTGTGGAGGAAAACCATCGAAGGCTTCAAACAAAGCATCAAGCGGAGCAGAAACCCATCAAGAACACCAAAGAATACTCAAAAGAAGAGCGTCACTAAAGACTTGTCGGCACCCAAGTCCAAGAGGCTGGCAAGGCAGAACAGCTTTAAGGTGAAAACCGGTGTCAGGGGGGACAGTAAACGGAAAAACACAGAGGTGTAGTGTCTGAGAGACTGGATTCTGCCCCGAATTCTGCAGCTTTTCACATTCTTTTAGGAGTCTTCCCATGTTTCCATTAGGCTCTCTCGGCGTGCTCCCCCTGCTGTCCCTGTGTGTAGGGGCCATGTTGTCCCCCCCGGATGCACCTCCAGCCTGTCCCCACTGCAAGGACAGTCTGGTGGCCGCTCCACCTGCGCGGACAGGGTCAGGGGGATGTGAGGGACACCCCGGGATGGCAGGCTGCAGGGTGGCGGTCGCCCCCCTGGCTGCCTCTGACCCACCTCTGAGGGTGGAACACAGACATGAAGCTCGACAGGTTCAGCCCGAGGTGAGTGACATCACGCACCAGGTCAATCTGAAGTCATTTCCTGTGCTTTTCCCAGTAGAATGAGTGAGGTATTGATATAACTGACTCCGGTATTGTACACGCCAAACAATGATCATTCTGAGCTGGGTGGCACAGAGGAAGGCCTGGACAATGTTTGTTCTGTAGGGGTGATTAGATACTGCCGGGTTAGAGTCTCTCAGTCTGACACGCCATGTGCCTCTGGTTTGACAGGGGGTCAAGTTTAAGCTGTTGAAAAAGTGACTATGGACATACCATCACACAGCCAATTGAAATAGAATCGAGCCCAACTCTGTAGCATAGTGGTATAGATAGTGACCGGTGCCTTTAGCAATAGTGTTATGGTATATGGAGAGGGGGCAACAGGTCCCTGCTGTCGGGATTAGGGGCACCACATGACAGACGCTTTCCAGGGATAACAATCAAAGAGGGAGTCAAATTAGGCCTGGGTTTATAAATGTCCTCATCATATGGCTCTGCTGAGCCCATGCAATGACAGGTGTTCCACTGACATGGCTAGGAGTGAGGGAAGTGTAACTGAGTGATTGAGTCTGTGGCAGTGATCTACTTTGCATGCCTTAGTGTCAGTTTGTGTGTGTGTGATATGACTGTCAATGATGGTGCGTGCTTGTGTGTGTTTGTGTGAGAGAGAGGGAGAGAGAGCAGTGTGACTATTGTGTATGTGTGTGATGTGAATGCTGCTGTATGTGTCTATCAATCCTGGTGTGTATAACATGCATATGTTATGACTGTAATGCTAAAGTGTTGTCTCTGCAGTCCAGGGATGTGTCGGAGCGTCTGGTCCAGTTGCAGCGCTGTATGAATTCCCTCCAGGAGCCAGGGGTCCCCAGGGGCCGTGTAGGCCAGGGAGGGGACACGCTGGGGGCCATTCTGGCTCTGATGGCTGCAGTACTGACAGAGTGTGACCTACACTGTCACAGTCAGGCCCTCAGGGCTATGGCCAGGCGACTGGGTGAGGAGCATGGCAAACACACACACACACACACACACACTAGTGATGTGCAGTTTTGTGAACGATTCATTCTTTTTGAACAACTCGTTTTACTGACTCGAGAGTCATGATTAGTTTATCTGTGTGACTCATACATTTTTGTCTTCGTTTGACCTGCTGGCTGCAATGAGTCCTACTACAGCAGGATTAATACACACTACTCCGGCTCAGCGGCTCCCATTGAGATAGCGTCTGTAACAACATGGGCAGCGCCAGTAAGGCTACAACCCAAAGGAATGCCCACCAAGTATACTACTTTGACTACTTTAAAATGGCAGAAGCATGGTGGAAGCCTTCAATGGCGCTGAACATGCTAAACGACATTTTGGCCACTAGAGACCTCTATCATTCTTTATGGCGGCTCCAGAGATGTGCTCTGACCGACAACGGTCTGTCATATGTGTAAGAACCGACGGGAGTAGAGAAGCAGGTACGGAGAGAGAACATTTAATATAGCACAGACATGGATCAGGACAGGACTGGCGTCAGAACAGGGTAACACAACGACATACGACAATTAATGCTGAAGCGGGGAAGAGAGCTGGGGAACAGACAGATATAGGGGAGGTAATAACACAGATGATTGAGTCCAGGTGAGTCCAATGAATCGCTGATGCGTGTGACAAGGGAAGCAGGCGTGTGTAATTATGTTGGTAGGAGTGTGTAGTGCTGGGCAGCCTGGCGCCCTCGAGCGCCAGGGAGGGAGAGCGGGAGCAGGCGTGTGTAATTATGTTGGTAGGAGTGTGTAGTGCTGGGCAGCCTGGCGCCCTTGAGCGCCAGGGAGGGAGAGCGGGAGCAGGCGTGTGTAATTATGTTGGTAGGAGTGTGTAGTGCTGGGCAGCCTGGCGCCCTCGAGCGCCAGGGAGGGAGAGCGGGAGCAGGCGTGTGTAATTATGTTGGTAGGAGTGTGTAGTGCTGGGCAGCCTGGCGCCCTCGAGCACCAGGGAGGGAGAGCGGGAGCAGGCGTGTGTAATTATGTTGGTAGGAGTGTGTAGTGCTGGGCAGCCTGGCGCCCTCGAGCACCAGGGAGGGAGAGCGGGAGCAGGCGTGTGTAATTATGTTGGTAGGAGTGTGTAGTGCTGGGCAGCCTGGCGCCCTCGAGCACCAGGGAGGGAGAGCGGGAGCAGGCGTGTGTAATTATGTTGGTAGGAGTGTGTAGTGCTGGGCAGCTTGGCGCCCTCGAGCACCAGGGAGGGAGAGCGGGAGCAGGCGTGTGTAATTATGTTGGTAGGAGTGTGTAGTGCTGGGCAGCTTGGCGCCCTCGAGCACCAGGGAGGGAGAGCGGGAGCAGGCGTGTGTAATTATGTTGGTAGGAGTGTGTAGTGCTGGGCAGCCTGGCGCCCTAGAGTACCAGGGAGGGAGAGCGGGAGCAGGCGTGACAATATGCAGGCAGGAAAATAGATCCTGAGAATAGAGAAGAAGAATATTTTGGTCTGTTGCAGTTCTAACGTCATTGTGTTTATCACCCTCACTGCAGTCAAGCAAGGCATTTCACCAAGAGTTGTTTACATTGTAGTCCGGTTGCGGCTGCTATCAGACCTCATTTCAAATGTATCAACAAATAATCTTATTTGTATGCCTAGCAATCAACAAATGTACATTGTTTTAAGCACATGTCTAAAAGTCTCAGTCACAAACAATGGCTCCAATAAGCCCCTTATGGTGAACGATGTTTGAACGAGAGGCTTGTAGACTCATGACTTTCGAGTTTTCAGTTCATCGTTCGCCGGTGGGGGGTCCTGCGTGCTCTGGGCATTACTGATATAAATGAACAAAAACACACACTGATCTTCTCTCTTTCTGTGTCCTGCTGTTCATTCTCTTGAACTATGTCCCCACAAACACTCACACCTGCACACAATGATGGTGTCTCTCCTATCTCTTAAGAGGACCACACAAACACTACACACAGACACACACACACACACACACACACACACACACACACACACACACACACACACACACACACACACACACACACACACACACACACACACACACACACACACACACACACACACACACACACACACACACACACACACACACACACACACACTAAACAGAGCCTTAGTAAGGCCTGCTCTGTGTCGGTCAGAGGTGAGTGCACAGGAATGCAAGGTTCTGTGTGGTATGAGTAGGGCAGACACTGGTATCTCACAACCACCATATAACTTCTACAGCAGATCAGAAGGATGAGTCCTCGAACTCACACACAACTTCTTCTTTGTCGATGTGTTTAGAGGGGGCAGCGGTTGGGAGAGAGGGAGAGAAAGACCTGATACTACTGTTGAGGAGCATCACACAACACCCTCCAACAGGTGAGAGTGGTGTGTGTACTCTCTGTGTGTGTGTGTATGTGTGTGTGTACTCTGTATGTGTGTGTGTGTACTCTGTGTGTGTGCTCTCTGTGTGTGTGTATTCAGTGTGTACTCAGTGTGTGTATTCTGTGTGTTTACTCTGTGTTTACTCTGTGTGTGTACTCTGTGTGTGTGTACTGTTTGTGTACTCTGTGTGTGTGTGTGTACTCTGTTTGCGTGTGTGTTTGCGTGTGCGTGTGCGCGTGCGTGTGCGTACAGAATATACAGCTGTAAGAGCGCGAGTGTGTGTTGCAGCGGTCCCCTCAGCGAGGCTGCATCCTCAGGACTGTGCTGAGATCTATCGTTTGGGGATCAAAGAGAACGGAATCTACACCATCCAGCCTGACCCACGCAGACCTGCAGTGGAGGTACCTCCTAATACTTACACACACTGAATGCAAACAACCTGTATACTGTATATGTGTTATGTCCCATCTGTAGAGCTTGGAGGGGAACATACAGAGAGATAAAGAGTGTACAATATAGTATGGAGCTTACAGATTAGAGTAGAAACTCTCAATGCGTTGCATCTCTCACTCCTCACCCCCTTTACTCCCTTTACTATTAGCAATGGTCAGGCAAACTTCATCATTATTCTCTGATGGAAATGTGACCGATGTCTGATGTCCAGGAGTTGTGACCTTTGCACCCTCCTGCCCTAGGCAGAGTGTGACATGGAGACAGCAGGCGGGGGGTGGACAGTGTTCCAGCGTCGGCGAGATGGCTCGGTGGACTTCAACCGGACGTGGCAGGAGTACCGCGAGGGTTTTGGTTCCCCACAGGGAGAGTACTGGCTGGGGAACGCAGCGCTGCATGCGCTAACCAACACTGGTCAACACCTGCTGCGTATACAACTGGAGGACTGGCACCAGCAGAAACGCCAAGCCACCTACAACACTTTCAGAGTGGCAGCAGAGGCACAGAGGTAATGGAAACACACAAACACACACATACACCGATGAGCAAACAAGGATACACACAAATTAAAGAGATTATTTGCCTCAAAATTAAAGTTTGAAAGTATTTGACAAACGACAACAAAAGTGGTATATTGTCGAGATCAGTTCTGGTCCCACGGCATCTGAATGGGAAGATAGGGACGGCCTGAAATCAGACGGGGACAATCTTTCCCATTCATTTGGGATTAAGGCATGTAGCTGGATCTACACAACAGGTGGAGTAGGACGTGGACTCGTTTTCACATTAAACCTCTTTTGAGGTCTGAAAATATCTGACAAACTTTGATTTTGGCGCGAACATATCTCTTTAACATAGTAGTACATGGTGTTAATGCTGTATGTCCTTCTCCCAGGTACCGTCTGACAGCACGGGAGTACTCTGGTGACGCGGGCAATGCCCTGAGCTACAGCAAACGCTACAACCACGACGGCCGAGCGTTCAGCACCAACGACCGTGACCACGATCGCTACACGTCAGGGAACTGTGCGGAGTACTATGGTGCAGGCTGGTGGTTCGACGCCTGCCTGGCGTCTAACCTGAATGGACTCTTCTACCGCGGGCGCTACAGCGGGCTGACTAATGGCATATACTGGGGCACCTGGTACATCCTGACAGACATTCACAGCGGAGAGCGCTACTCCTTTAAGAGTGTGGAGATGAAGACACGCCCACGCAACTTCTAATGAAGTTGGGAGCTAGTAGATAAACATACCCAAACATATTTTTTTTCAGGAGATGGCCATAAACAATAACTGGTAATGTTGCATAATTATAGAAAGGTCTGGATCTCACCTTTCGGTAAAAAAATGTTAGAAATTGCTGAGATATATTCACTTGTGAGGACACAAGCTCAATTACATAGTTCAAATATTATAAAAATATAAAAAATTATTATGAAATTATTTAGTATTTTTTCATGTTGAGATCTCTAAATCCGGTTGAGAATATCACAGATATGAACCACAATTGTTGGGTACGCTAGACTGTTACTGTTCATATGCCGCCTCCCAGGCTGGGCTCTGTCACTCATAAGCAGAGCGAATCGATTCTTTGTCTGTATAGGCCAGAGAATGTGACATGTCACTCCTTATTCAAATGTGGGGTCTGATACCTGACACTTCAAGTCAGCTCCGTTGAGAGAGTGGTAGCGCAGAGTAGACAGATGGGGCTTTCTGACAATATAAGGCACAGGACCCTACGACATTCACAGAACGCTTTGTACCCCAAAATCAGTTGGAACATGTCCCGAACCGCTCAAAGTCTCAAAATATAGGGGACTTAACATCTTCAAATTAAAACATAGGACTACTACACAATACTCTGAGCCATGGTACTGTATATGCAAATCTAGGGTGGGGAACATTAGCCTGGTCCAAATCTGTTTGTGCTGTCTTTGCCAACTCCTATAGTCATGTCACACCAAACAATATTAGCAAGACCACACAAACAGATCTGGGACCAGGCTAGGGAAACCCTAAACTGGCTGCAGAGTGTGTGAAGGTTATTGTTACTCAGCTAATGACTGGATGTTTGATTCACTGGATAATGTTGGGATAATGAGCCATTAAATACGTTTTTCCAGGTGTAAATATGGTGCTAAATGGAAAACTGGTCAGATGACTCTGTCCTTATCAAGTCAAATCAACATGGCCATTAAAGCAAGATTGTTCTTCAAAATGTTCAAATGTTCATAGATGACCAGCAGGGTCAAATAATAATCTCAGTGGTTGTAGAGGGTGCAACAGGTTCTTCACCTTAGGTGTAAATGTCAGTTTGCTTTTCATAGCTGAGCATTTAGAGGTCAAGAGAGAGAGAGAGAGAGAGAGAGAGAGAGAGAGAGAGAGAGAGAGAGACAGAGAGAGAGAGAGAGAGAGACAGAGAGAGAGAGAGAGAGAGAGAGAGAGAGAGAGAGAGAGAGACAGAGAGAGACAGAGAGAGAGACAGAGAGAGAGAGAGAGAGAGAGAGAGAGAGACAGAGATAGAGAGAGAGAGAGAGAGAGAGAGAGAGAGAGAGAGAGAGAGAGACAGAGAGAGAGAGACAGACAGAGAGAGAGAGAGACACAGAGAGAGAGAGAGACAGAGAGACAGAGAGAGAGAGAGACAGAGAGAGAGAGAGAGAGAGAGAGGGGTTGAAAACTAGGTCCAGGACAAGGTAGCGTTTATGATTGAAGTATGTATTGAAATTGAATTACACCATTAACCAGCAGAATCTGTGACCCTAAAGGCTCATGGGCTCCTCGCCCCTGCTTCATTTGTATTATCCATCATTCAAGTCATATACCATGCAGCCTCTTTTTCTTTTGTGAGATTAAAACATCTGTAAAGTTTTCATATATATGTTATGCAAATCTTTCAACAAAAATGTAATGTAGAAATGTGCATTAACAATCATGCCTGTAGAGAAATTACTCTTTAAATAAATTGCTATGACTTCATTATTGTGTCTCTGAAAACAGTTTATAGGTGTTATTTTGGTGTTATTGACTGTAAAATGCCAGTTGAGTACAGTACTTGACCAAAGAGGACAAGCACCTCTTTTCATTCTTCACCTGTATTTCTAGGTGAACAAGGTGTATAGCTTCAATGAGAATCCAAAGCTACACTGTAAAACGTAGACATTCCGAGTTACACGGTGGCTGCTTCACCTGCCCCCCATCCCCTCTGACTGGTGCCAGCTTCACGCAGAGGGGGGTCAGTCATCAGTTGGGTGATACTCAGACCTTTCCAAACCATGGCCCGATAACATGATAATGTACTAATGTACAACAGAGAGGCAGCCGAAAGCCAACTCAGCACTCTTTACCCACAGGCCTCCAGGCCGCTGTGTTCTGACTCCAGCTGTGGGATTGCTCAGCCAAACCCTAACTGTGCTTCTTTTGAAATGATGCTATGACACTCAACAGAGAACAGCTCTGTTTTGGTACCACCCACACATAACCTGTAACAGCTTTCACACTGTCCCACACCAAAATCCCACACAATCATGATGGGCATTAGGGGCACGATGAAGCCTACCTTGGTAGCTCGCTCACTCTCTGGCACACAGAGTGAGAAAGAGACACACACGCAAATGTACACACGCACACATACTGACCTCTGGCTGTCCTCTGGAGTTGGCGTCAGACGGGCGGCTCCTTCTCTGGCTGTGATTCACAGAGCTTTTCTGGGAGTTTAGCGTGCGTGTGTGAGCACTGTCTGTGTGCAGGTGTGTGCAGGGTGTCTAAGGGGGGTACGTGTGTGCGTTGGGGATGGTGAGGCTATGTGGTAGTGGTGGGTGAGGGGGTGTGTAAACTGCTGCTCCCATTTTAGCAGCGTTCGCGACGAGCTGCCAGTCTGTCCAACAAGCTCTGAGTGGCTAATAATAACACCGGGGATGGGGGGGGGGCAAGGCTGATGTAGACAGATGGACAGAGAGCAGGCAGACTCCCAACCAGCCACAGTATTTCACACACACTACCCATGCACACACACCGACAAGCACAAACACATACTGCCTGCAGCAAAGCAAGCACAGCGCTGTCCTCAGAATATCAGACACTATATGCAGTAAAGCTCAATAACGTGTACAAATGACCACACTGTACTTATGAATAAACACTACTTCCAGAAAAGCACACTCATTCATGCTCATGCACACACACACACACACACTCTCTCTCTCGAATGGGAGGTGAATGATGCGCTTGGCTTAATAAAAACAAGCCTTTATTAGAGATGAAAAGGCTTCAAGCTGGCTTCCCCCCTCACAGACGTAGTTTGATCATACCGCTTCAGTTATCATTATCTCTCTCTTACACACACACACACACACACACACACACACACACACACACACACACACACACACACACACACACACACACACACACACACACACACACACACACACACACACACACACACACACACACACACACACACACACACACACACAGAAATTGTCCCAGGCATTTCTAACACACTGGCGCATGTTTTCCCTTGAGGCCCTCCTTACCCTGCTGAAAAAATGCTATGCTGGTCACCAGAGGTCTGTGCACTGCCCTGCAGCTACACCATGCTGGTCAGACAAGTTTGACCAGCATCAGACCAGCATAGACCAGTTTGAAATTTCTGTTGGTCTATGCAGTTTTCTTTCAGCAGGGTATTTGCCAAATAATGACAATTTTGGGCAAAACCCTCAAGTAAGACAGCCTGACTGGACAAAAAATGGACCAGGCCATCTGCCATTTACCCTGACTGCCCGGTGACCAGTCCACCCTTCACACACACTTTCCTATAATGTCTCTTTTGTCATATCATTGACTGACATTTTGGTCTTTATTGTAAACTTGATGTGGGATAAGAGACAATCTACCCCCTTGTGGTTGGATATATAAAGAGAGAACTGTTGATCACTGTAGCCAGGGCTGCGTTAGAAGGGTAAAAACCAAAGCAGGCATATTGTCCTTGATGTTGTGGTGGTCAAATTGGTGGTCGACTTGCCCCCCCAAAAACATTTAATACGTGTTTGCGATGGAAAAATGCTTTCAGTCTAAACTTAAACCACTAAAACCAAATAGAAAGTATGTGGAAAAGATAATGGCCCTATATGTTTTTCAATAATAGCCTAAAATCTTTGAGAACTTACAATCAACAAAATAAAAGCTAGACAATCAGACCCTCATTGATTTTGTTATAATAAGAATACAGCCTTAACCATGTCAAAATACTTTGAATTGTAGGAAATTATCTTAAAAACCTAATTATTGAGGTTAATTATTAGTGCCGACATACTCAGATCTGAACATCTTCAGTTAGGATCAAAACTTATGGCAAGTTCACTGTCACTGACACAATCAACAGCATATAACGTCAAAGTATATGTAGTGTGATGGAGTTACAGTATTGTTGAAGGGCTATGTTTTGTGGGCCTGCAATCATTTTTTAGGTCTCACAGAGTCAAGTTGAACATGGCAAAACTATGCCAGAACACATGGCTGTGGAACAGTGCAGAAGATGATCACTACATTGATGATTAAGAACACCGTCACTCAGTAACTCCTCATACCTGTAAGCATCTCTCTTCCCCTATCCTCCCATCAGTCTTTTTGACATTGGAGGAACCGAGGGCCCAGGGCTGTGTCACCACAGTATCCTGACACAGTGTCTGGAGTTGGGTGATAGTGAGGGTGCTGGAGGGCGAGAGGGGCCCCAGCAGGCTGAGCTGCCCAAGGGCCGGAAGCCCAGCCTGGGCAGCGGTTAGCCAGCGACATCCCCCCTGAGAACCGCCATGCACCCCTGGGGGAAGTGACACACGTGACCCGTTCCATTTCAACAGCCCTGGAGCACAGAGTGCACAGTGTTTTTACGAACAACAACCTGCCTCACCTCACTTCGGCACTGGCACTACATAGACATTGGGCAACAGTGAGCCTGAGAGTCAGCAGACAGGTGCTCTCACAACACACTCTCCTCTGGTTCTGTGCCAACATTACCATGGCAACCTCAAAGCACTACTGGTGATGTTCAAGAGCGTTGTATGACCAAGATAGACTCAGTGTTACTCTTTTTCTGTTTTTCCCGTATTTAGATACAACCTTTTGGGAGCACATGGTAGAAGTCTACAATCAGTTGGCCTGTTGAGGTGTGTAAAGTCCAAATACCGTAAAATAGAAAGACTGTTATGCAACGAGATCCAACACAATGAAACTCATACTGACCCAAACAGGCCCAATCAAAGTGTGGGCCTGGATTTGGAGCATGACTCTATACCCAGCCTTCCATTAGGGCCGTATCCTGACACACTCAGCAGGTCTGAACACACAAACCCCTAGAGCAGATCTCAGCACCAGATGGCAGCGTTGCCTGAGGGTTGACGCTTGAAGTTGAGAGACGGTTCTGGAAAAAATCCTCTCTTTCTGACCTGTGTACTAAAAAGTTCATCTGGGAGCAAACTAGGCAAAAGCCTAAAAGAATCACAAGCGAACACACAGAGGCAATGTGAAGCTACGTGCAGAATCACAATGTGTGTAAGCGAGGTCTCCGTCACCAGACAATAGATATTGTGTTTTGTGGGAAAATAAATAGTAAGGTAACATAACAGTGCATACAGAAAACCCAAGTGTGTATAAGAAGCACATTGTGGCGCAGCAGAGCGGAGGGGGACAGGGGACGTGATCAGTGCCTCTCTATGGGAATAAGAGGCCATTCCCACTGCACTGGGATTTGACCTCATCATTACTCTACCCTCTATGGTTCTCTGGCTGTATCATATATCCTACAGTGGAGGATCAGCTTAGCATGATGCCATTCTATAGCTATTGGACAGAGATATGAAGAGTATGTGGGGACAGGAGTCTCCAAATAATCTGTAGGGTAGAGTGCAGTTCAACCACAACACACAGTGGGTCCTTATGTGATCTTTAGCAACTGTTGAAAGTATGTCAAACGTATGAATACTGAATAGCCATATGACAATAGCCGAGGATGGCATTCCCAGATTCACTCCTGTAGGACTAGAGTTTAGACTTGAGCTAAGCTTCTGCTGACCTGAGTCATGCTTTACCTTATCTCAACACTTGGAGTGGCAGAACCTGGCCTAAGGGTCATTTGGGGCACATAGAGTGAGGGGATAGTAAGAGAGAGTTGTGACATGTGACTCAGTCCCTGGGCTGCTGGGCTAGGTCTCTGCCCTTAACTTCCTATGCTGAGGCATAAAGGCTTGGTGCTCAGCTATAGGGGCAGAAGAGGGATTGCAAGGAAACGATGCGATTGAAAGGGGATAAAGAGAAAAGAGAAAATAGAGCTCAGTAAGTGAGAAGCAGCAGTCTCTTACTTTATCCCTTTATGATCTTTAACGTGTAAAGAGCCCTACGAAGGGATGCACTCTGCAATGCACTCTGGACCGAATGTAAGGTGAGGTGAGTTAGTTTGGGGGAGGGTGGGCATGTGTGTGTCGGCGGTAGAGTGGGGGGGTTACTAAGGGGGTGGAGGGGTTAAGAGTCCGTTAGGGGCGACCCTCCCTGACCACCAGCCCACTGAGAGGGGACGGGATGTGTCTGCTAATAATACCGGGCCTGCGGCACACCAGAGAAAGACAGGGTTCCGTTTGAAACCGGATCCCACCAAAACAAGTGTATCCTGATGTGGTAAGGAGAGAGGTTAGGGGAGGGAGGGAAGGAGAAGATAGAGGGCGCCGTGTGGCTGGCCTAACTCCCCTTTTGTCTTCTGTTTCTAATGCTCTCTCTGTACTCACAGGTGGATTGAGTGGAAGAGAGGGGAGGTGTGGTGGAGGGGCTTTTTTGTAAGGGACGGTTTGTTGTGTAATTGGTTGGTAACCTCAAGCAACACCTTCTCAAATCGAATGTGTAGGCGTGCAGTGTATCTCCAACCACAAACTCCACACACATACTGTATATGAAGACAACAGTAGATGCCGTAAATGTTGTGCACACTAATAGAGGGTGGAAGGAAGGAATTTAGGCTGCAGAATGTGCTGATTTGCTCTCCAATAATCCTGTGCTCAACTGTCATCTGTCACCTTTACAAGAGAGAGGAGGAAAGGGTAGGATGAGGATGAGGCAGAATGTAATCCTCATATCAAAGGGATGTCTCCCCTTAATAAAACTGCCCTGAAAGTCACAGACACATACACACAGAGTGTTAAGTTAAGTTTATTAATTTGACCATTTCAAAAAACAAGCACACATAAAACTAGAAAAAGCCATACATGCACATGAGTGAAAGCATGGAGGATAACACACAATAAAGTCTGGGACTTATTTCCATTGATAAAGCATGGAGGATAACACACAATAAAGTCTGGGACTTATTTCCATTGATAAAGCATGGAGGATAACACACAATAAAGTCTGGGACTTATTTCCATTGTTAAAGCATGGAGGATAACACACAATAAAGTCTGGGACTTATTTCCATTGATAAAGCATGGAGGATAACACACAATAAAGTCTGGGACTTATTTCCATTGATAAAGCATGGAGGATAACACACAATAAAGTCTGGGACTTATTTCCATTGTTAAAGCATGGAGGATAACACACAATAAAGTCTGGGACTTATTTCCATTGATAAAGCATGGAGGATAACACACAATAAAGTCTGGGACTTATTTCCATTGTTAAAGCATGGAGGATAACACACAATAAAGTCTGGGACTTATTTCCATTGATAAAGCATGGAGGATAACACACAATAAAGTCTGGGACTTATTTCCATTGATAAAGCATGGAGGATAACACACAATAAAGTCTGGGACTTATTTCCATTGTGGTCCTCTAGAGACAAGATGGCTAGGCAAGATCAAACACAGTTGAACATAGTATGACTGCGAGATAAGAAAACAAAGAAGAAGAACATCTATCTCATCATTGCAGTTACATCATAGGGTACATTCATTTGGGCACAGAAGACATCAAACAGTTTTTTACTTTATTTTTAAAGCTGCCCAGAGAGGACACAGTTTTTATGGGCAGAGGCAACTCATTCCAATCTGAGGCTCCGGTACACAAGAAAGTACCTTTCCCAGCATTACTCCTGAACCTGTATAAGCACACATTAGCAACACCTGATCTGGTGCTGTGGTTGTGTGCATCCCTAACATGGTAAAAGTAACCAGTCAGATAACTGGGTGCAGAACCATAGATACTCCTGCAAACCAGACCCAGTCTAATCTGGGACACCCTATCCTCAACAGGCAGCCAGTTGAGATCCTGAAAGCAGCTCCTGCCTATGTGAATCAGTGGACTCACCTTCAATACTACCCTGATCAGCTTATTCTGGGCTATGTGGAGCTTCCCCTTCAGAAGCTTAGATAAGCCCCAAACCAGGATGTACAAGTGTAGTCAAAATGACATTGAATGAGGGCAGTGGCTCGCGCTCTCATGAAGTCCTTATTAAGCAGCTTGGAATTTTTAGCCAAAACTTTAGTCCAGGAATGAACCTTCCCTAGCACTTTAGCAGTGGTGGGCCGTCAGGGCCAGCAAGGCC
Source organism: Oncorhynchus keta (assembly GCF_023373465.1). NCBI lineage: Eukaryota > Metazoa > Chordata > Actinopteri > Salmoniformes > Salmonidae > Oncorhynchus > Oncorhynchus keta. Next base: position 35,105,167 of record NC_068430.1, on the reverse strand, counting down.
TTCTATGCTGGCCTAAACATCATCAGAATATATATATTTTTTAAATATATTTTCCCACAAATATGTATTAAATTATTCCCCAGAGTAAGAGTTATACTCTTCATTTCATAGTTTTCCTCTTGGTTGCACTGCTTCCAGCCCCAGGTTGAGATTTGGAGGGCTGGTCTTTATGTTAGATCTTTTATCCAATCATATTCAGCCATCGTGTGTTGCCAGGGGTCTAAAATCTGCCCTCAGGCCTTCAGAATCAACAGTGCAGGAGCTTGTAGCTTAAAGTGAATGGAAATGAAAATTTAGTGTCAACCAATCAGCTTTAGAGTTTGCTATTGTACGCCTTGCTGGCTGGCTCCAGTGTTACACAGGATTCAGTTAGCAGGCGTAGTGCGTGCACGTCTTTTGATTGGATTACCAATATTGAGAGGCAGGTCCTATATGGGCAGGTCTATGCAGAACCTCAGAACAAGGAAACTGAATTTGATAAACAAATTAATTTGCGTACTACTAAGCTGTTTTTTCAACCCACAATGGCGGAAGGAGGAGAAGATATCGATTTGGTCGAGGATATAATTATAACGCTATTCTCAAGACAAACTTTTCAAGAAAAGTTAGACATTGTCAGGAGAGGTCGCCCGACGCCGACGCTACAAAGCCTGTCACAGGCGGGAAAGGGGTTTGTTCGCCACTTTCAAAGTTCCAACTACGAGCGCTATCAATGGCTCACAGGCTCAGAGAAGCACTGAAAACTGTACTGCTGGGAATGCCTATTATTTGCAAGTGATCGATTTGCTGTTTGGAGCCACACTGCCTTTGCAAACTTGAGTTGTCTAAACAAGGCAGCAACGAGACACCAAAGTACGGTTGGGCACTTACATGCAATGGTGCTTTCGAAAACTTTTGAGGACACCCGAGTGGATCTACAGCTCAACGAACAAGCGCGCAGGGCAACGGAGCTGCACAATGAAAAGGTATTGTACTCTTCCCCTGCAATTCTCTGAAGAAAAATGTCAATTTCAAGGTGACGCAACGCCTGGTTATACTGTGTTTCTGTCTAAATGTATAGTGTTTAGAGCCATGGCATCATAATGATGCTAATAAGAGGTGGATTAATTCGGGTGGGACTGTGTAGGACCTGACTGAAGGCCCAGGCCCACGGCACGCCACTGCACTTTAGTGACCATGCTCACACGCCGCAAGCTTCGTTCAAGGATGCATCCGAGGTAGCTAACATAGATTTAAGTAGTCAGCATGTCACTCCCTAACTTCACTCTGATTTCAGAGGACCTACACAATTTAGGTTTGGACCCCAAAATAATTGCCTCAGTTTTATCAAAGTACAGAGATAGCTTATTACCTTACAACCCATTTGCTAATGTCAGGAAGCTCTGGGCTAAGTATTCGCTCCAACATAGTTTTACTTTTATGAGACACCAGAAGTGTAGAGTCATCCGCATAAAGGAAAAGACGGCATGAACAAGTATCTTTCATATCGTTAATATACAGTAAAAACAGTAGAGGCACAAGCACGCTCCCCTGCAGAACACCACAACTTACTGGTTTTGCCTGAGACAGTGAACCATTAACCTCTACCACTTGCTCTCGAGCTGTCAAGTAGGACTTTACCCAGCCTAGATGGATACTGCTTAACCCCAGTGCCTCCAGTTTAGAGATTAGGAGACAGTGGTTAACTGTATCAAAGGCCTTCTGTAGTTTAACTAGTACCATTCCACACAGATTTCCCTCATCAATCTATTTCCTGATGAAGTCAGTCAAGTAAAGTAGACACTCAGTCGGGGTTTCAACTTATTGCTGAGAGTTAGAATAGTAGAATACAGAAGGTGCAAGTTCAACATGTGGTTGTGCAATAGCAGTTTCTCTTGTTTTGCCAGTCACTGACAGTCACTCAATTAGCCAGCTAAAAAAACATGGATTGGTAAATTAGTCTAGCCAGTTATCTAAACTTGTAGTAATCATTGCCGAAAACAAACCGGGCATGCAGGGCACGTGCCCAGGGGCCCTGACCACCAGGGGGGAGGGGGGGCTCTATTCATTTTGTTAGTCACTCTCACTCAGATATCATTGACATGGCATAAGTCATAACAAAATGTGTAAAATTCCATGAAATTAGCCCCTGCAGAAATCGAATTAGCGTAATAAAAAAAATCCCCATCAAAATATGTCTAAGCTAGAGAATCTGTTTTGTTGTATGGGCTGCGTCTCAATCCACCACATCTGCCAATATCGACCTTTCACCTCTGTGGTGGAAGGTGGCCGAGCTACAGCGGTGTTTGTCAGACCAGGAGAATCCCAAAAATGGGTCTTCTCACAAACATTTCTGTAGCGTCTGAACGTTTGGCCCCTCTATGGAAAGGTGAGACTCTCGTGAACATGTACATATCTAGGACGCCCCAGGCCTCACAACACTGGTCTTAAGGTAGCCTAGTACCAGTTTAAAAATGTATGAAAGTATACACTGAGTGTACAAAACATTAGGAACACCTTCCTTTTGCCCTCAGAACAGCCTCAATTTGTCAGGGCATGGACTCTACAAGGTTTCGAAAGCATTCCACAGGGTTGTTGGCCCACGTTGACTCCAATGCTTGCCACAGTTGTGTCAAGTTGTCTGGATGTCCTTTGGGTGGTGGACCATTCTTGATACACACAGGAAACTGTTGAGCGTGAAAAACCCAGCAGCGTTGCAGTTCTTGACACACTCAAACCGGTGCACCTGGCACTTAAATCTTTTGTCTTACTCATTCATCCTCTGAATGGCACACATACACAATCCATGTCTCAAATGTTTCAAGGCTTAAAAATCCTTCCTTTTCCTGTCTCCTCACCTTCAGATACATTGATTGAAGTACATTGAACAGGTGACAACAATAAGTGATCATAGCTTTCACCTGGATTCACCTGGTTAGTCTGTCATGGAAAGAGCATGTGTTCCTAATGTTTTGTGCACTCAGTGTAGTGCCCCCCAAAATATTTATTTAAAATTGGTACATTTAAAAAAAAATAATAATAAAGAAATATATATATTTCCTGATCTTTCTTATATCTCTTAGATAGACACTTTAAAACAAACTTCCTTCTGATTTATTTTTGGACTATCTGTTTTTCCATGTATGTTGTTTGTTTTGGTTTTTTACCCCTTTTTCTCCCAAATTTCAGGGTATACAATTGTTTTAGTAGCTACTGTCTTGTCTCTCCCGGGAGAGACAAAGGTTGAAAGTCATGCGTCCTCCAATACACAACCCAACCAAGAAACACCGTGCACCTCCGACACATTGGTTAGCGCGCACTGCGCCCGGCCCGCCACAGGAGTCGCGATGAGACAAGGATTTCCCTACTGGCAAAACCCTCCCTAACGACGCTAGGCCAATTGTGCATCGCAGAGCCTGGGCGCGAACCCAGGGTCTCTGGTGGCACAGCTGGCGCTGCAGTACAGCGCCCTTAGCCACTGCGCCACCCGGGAGGCCCCAATCTATTCAATGTTTAATCAAATAATTTCTGTATATATTTTTAAATACCTAAAGGGATCCTAAAATTCTAAACCAAATAGCTAAATGATCCTTTGTATGAACATCTTAAAACAATTATGTATGTTAGCTTCGTAGACAATCATCCATAGGCCAATCAACACCACCATCTTCAGTGACAGTAGCCCCCTAGCCCCTCCCCTTGTCTTTCCCCACCACCCATGTCTGTGCAGGTGTGTGTGTTGGGGATGGACATAGAGAGAGGTGGAGGATGAAGGATCTGGTAAAGTAGCACAACAGCCAACTGTCTCCCTCAATTGCACCTGCAGGGCTGTGGTAAAAAGAAAACAGACAGGCAGACAGACAGACAGACAGACAGAGAGCGCACGTACACAGACACAAACACAAACACAAACACAAACGCAGACTGAGACTCACTGACTGGCCGCTATCTAGAAGGAGGAGGAGACAAGTGCATCAAGAGAGAGACTTATAATCAGCTTCTATCTCCGGACTAGCCGGCCTCCGCCCAGTGTCCTGCCCTGAACCTTAGTCACTGTTACAAGCCGGCTACCACCCAGTACTCTACCGTGCACCTTAGAGACTGTTACAAGCCGGCTACCACCCGGTACTCTACCGTGCACCTTAGAGACTGTTACAAGCCGGCTACCACCCGGTACTCTACCGTGCACCTTAGAGACTGTTACAAGCCGGCTACCACCCAGTACTCTACCGTGCACCTTAGAGACTGTTACAAGCCGGCTACCACCCGGTACTCTACCGTGCACCTTAGAGACTGTTACAAGCCTTAGAGACTGCTTTGCTTTTCCCTATGTACAAACAGTGCCGTCGGACAGTATTCAGGCCCCTCGACATTTTGTTACGTCACAGCCTTATTCTAAAATGGATTCAATCTTTTTTTTCTCAGCAATCTACACACAATAACCCCATAATGATAAGGCAAACACTTTTTTTTTTACATTTTTGCAAATGTATTAAAAGTAAAAAACAGAAATACTTCATTTACATAAGTAGTCAGACCCTTTGCTATTAGATGTGAAATTGAGCTCAGGTGCATCCTGCTTCCATTGATCATCCTTAAGCTGTTTCTACAACTTGATTGGAGTCCACCTGCGGTAAATTCAATTGATTGGATGTCATTTGGAAATGCCCACACCTTCCCAAAGGACAACCATCTCTGCAGCACTCCACCAATCAGGCCTTTATGGTAGAGTGGCCAGACGGAAGCCACTCCTCAGTAAATAGGCATATGACAGCCTGCTTGGGACTTTGCCAAAAGGCACCTAAAGACGCTCAGACCATGAGAAACAAGATAATCTGGTCTGACTAACTCCCAAGAAAGCTAAGGTAACTGAGCTAAACGACTATCGCCCCTTGGCACTCACTTCCGTCATCATGAAGTGCTTTGAGAGACTAGTCAAGGATCATATCACCTCCACCCTACCTTACACCCTAGACCCACTCCAATTTGCTTACCACCCCAATAGGTCCACAGACGACACAATTGCAATCACACTGCACACTGCCCTAACCCATCTGGACAAGAGGAATACCTATGTAAGAATGCTGTTCATCGATTACAGCTCAGCATTCAACACCATAGTACCCTCCAAACTCGTCATTAAGCTCAAGACCCTGGGTCTCGACCCCGCCCTGTGTAACTGGGTCCTGGACTTTTTGACGGGCCGCCCCCAGGTGGTGAGTATAGGAAACATCTCCACCCCGCTGATCCTCAACACTGGGGCCCCACAAGGGTGTGTTCTCAGCCCTCTCCTGTACTTCCTGTTCACCCATGACTGCGTGGCAATGCACGCCTCCAACTCAATTATCAACTTTGCAGACGACACTACAGTGGTAGGCTTGATTACCAACAATGACGAGACACCTACAGGGATGAGGTGAGGGCCCTCGGAGTGTGGTGTTAGGAAAATAACCTCACACTCAAAATCAACCAAACAAAGGTGATGATCGTGGACTTCAGGAAACAGCAGAGGGAGCACCCCCCTATCCACATTGACGGGACAGTAGTGGAGAAGGTGGAAATGTTTAAGTTCCTCGGCGTACACATCACGAACAAACTGAAATGGTCCACCCACACAGACAACATGGTGAAGAAGGCACAACAAGGCCAAAAAGATCATCAAGGACAACAACCACCCGAGCCCCTGCCTGTTCACTCCGCTATCATCCAGAAGGCGAGGTCAGTACAGGTGCATCAAAGCTGGGACCGAGAGACTGAAAAACAGCTTCTATCTCAAGGCCTTCAGACTGTTAAACAGCCATCACTAACATTGAGTGGCTGCTGCCAACATACTGACGCAAATCTCTAGCCACTTTAATAATTAAAAACTGGATGTAATAAATGTATCACTAGTCACTTTAAACAATGCCCCTTTGTATAATGTTTACATACCCTATATTACTCATCTCATATGTATATACTGTACTCTATACCATCTACTGCATCTTGCCTATGCCATTCGGCCTTCGCTCATCCATATATTTAAATGTACATATTCTTATTCATTCCCTTACACTTGTACGGTAGATGTTGTGAAATTGTTCGATTACTTGTTAGATATTACTGCACGGTCAGAACTAGAAGCACAAGCATTTTGCTACACTCGCATTAACATCTACTAACCATGTGTATGTGACCAATAACATGTTATTTTATTTTATTTGATGAAACCAAGATTGAACACTTTCTCCTAAATGTCAAGCGTCACGTCTGGAGGAAACCTGGCACCATCCCTACAGTGAAGCATGGTGGTAGCAGCATCATGCTGTGGGGATGTTTTTCAGCGGCAGGGACTGGGAGACTAGTCGGGATCGAGGTGAAGATGAACGGAGCAAAGTACACAGAGATGAAAACCTGCTCCAAAGAGCTCAGGACCTCAGACTGGGTTGAAAGTTCACCTTCTAACAGGATAATAACACTAAGCACACAGCCAAGACAACACAGGAGTGGCTTTGGGACAAGTCTCTGAATGTCGTTGAGTGGCCCGGCCAGTGCCCGGACTTGAACCTGATCGAACATCGCGGGAGAGACCTGAAAATAGATGTGCAGAAACGCTCTCCATAGAGGATCTGCAAAGAAGATTGGGAGAAACTCCCCAAATACAGGTCTGCCGAGCATGTAGTAATCATACCAAAGAAGACTCAAGGCTGTAATTGCTGCCAAAGGTGCTTCAATAAAGTATTGAATAAAGGGTCTAAATACTTATGTAAATGTGTTATTTAAGTTTTTTGTTTATATATATGCAACAACAAAAAAATGTATAATGTTTTCGCTTTGTCATTATTGGGTATTGTGTGTAGTTTTATGAGGGAGAAAAAACAATGTAATCCATTTTTAGAATAAGGCTGTAAAGTCAAGGGGTCTGAATACTTTCCGAAGGCAATGTAGTTATTGAACACTGGTCACTGTTTTACCCACTTTACACTGTATTCTAGTCATGGCTCATCCTATACATCTTCCGCTGTACAGACCTTTTTCTATACATATACTGTCCATACTGCTAAATGGACAAAACAAAAGTATATTTATTTTCTGGACTCTGACAATGATTGTTCTAAAATGTTTTAAAAAAATGTATTGTTACTTTTGGATTATGTGCCTATTGTTTTGTATTGCTAGGTATTATCACTGCACTGTTGGAGGTAGAAACACATGCATGTTTCTGTACTGCGATAACTTCTGCAAATCTGTGTATGCGACCAATAAAATGTGATTGAGGAGAGGATTCCGGTGTGGAGAGAGTGACATTTCACGACAAAGAGAAGAGAAACAGGGAGATGATGAAGTAGGGAGATGTGGAAGAGAAATACATGAACTCTGTGTGAGTGTGTGTGAGAGAGAGAGAGTGTTTGAGTGAGTGAATGAATAAACAATGTAATGTTCATCATTTAGATGCTAATGTAGAAGACCAGATTTAGTTGAACTTGAATCATAATCTCACACACACACACACACACACACACACACACATACACACAGACAGATCCGCATCTTATTTACTCCCTGTCTGTGTGTATATGGAGTGGATGTGACAGGCAGGACCAGATGTTTCTGGTGAATCAGCTTAAAGCAGAGACAGCTCCTCAGAGTAAGATGACGTCTGCTGGGGATCTATGTCTCTCCATCAACCAGGATCTACAGACAAACCAGACATACAGATTAACAACATTACACACACACACAGACATACATAAATACACAAAATATGAAGGTGTGTCTCTCTCTCTCTCTCTCTCTCTCTCTCTCTCTCTCTCTCTCTCTCTCTCTCTCTCTCTCTCTCTCTCTCTCTCTCTCTCTCTCTCTCTCTCTCTCTCTCTCTCTCTCTCTCTCTCTCTCTCTCTCTCTCTCTCTCTCTCTCTCTCTCACTCTCACTCTCACTCTACCTGCTGTCTTTGCACCGTACTTATCAATGTATCCCTGCACAGGGGAAATGGGAAACGCTGCTACATTAAGTATTTGGAACGAAGATGATGAGATAAGGAAAATGTAAGGAAATATAGAGAGACAGAGACAGTGTGATCTCTCTCTTTCTCTCTCTCACTCTCTCTCTCTCAGCACTCCACACTACCGGTAAATGCTACCTTTATGGACTCTCCACACTTCCCGTCCAGACTCTGGGCTTCAAGTCTGGAACATTATTGCACTATGTTACACCCAATGGACACGTGCACCCAAACACACACATACACACAAACACACACATACACACATACGTGCGCGCTTAGCCCAGTCGTTGGTCAAACATGCCTGTTTTTTTTGCTACACTAACACTGGTAGTGATAGCAACATGAACACAAGAGTTGCATAGAGGTCTGTGGTAACCAATCGGGGACGGACGGACAGACGGACAGATGAAGGCAAACAGGCTGAGTTCAGTGTTTGGAATTCTCCAAGTCCCTAGATAGGGCCTGTGAAAGCCAGTGTGATTGACCGGTTGTCAGCAACGAGGTGCTGTAAACGCTGTCTTCCTGTTGCACTCTGGGCAGGAAGTGAACCCCTGACCTCTAATGAATTAGCACAGCCACCTCTCAGGGCACCACACTGTTATGGGGAAAGGGGGATGGAGAAGGAGAAGGAGGGATAGAGATATTTAAATGTTAAATGAAAAGAGATAGTAGGTTGTATAGAGTGGAAGACGTGTAGTCCAAATGGTATTTATAATCAGAAATGCAACTTAACAAAACCTTTACTAGGTTTGCTTCTACACCTGCATTGCTTGCTGTTTGGGGTTTTAGGCTGGGTTTCTGTACAGCACTTTGAGATATCAGCTGATGTACGAAGGGCTATATAAAGAAATTTGATTTGATTTGATTTACTAAAATATCCCTGAATCCCTGACTGCAGAACTGTCTGGCCATTTCGTATATAGACAGTCCAATTTCATATAATTTAATCATTCCAAATAGCTTTCCTGTGATTTCGATTTTCAATACGGGAGAGGAGGATGGAAAGCGGAGATAGACAACCAGCGAGAGAAACAGAGAGAGAGGGGGAGTGAGAGAGTGAGAGTAAAGAGAGACGGAGGAGGGAGAATTTCCCCTGGTGTCACCTCTCTAACATTTTACAATAACAAACATGAGGTCCATAACCTGTGTCCCCAAGGGTCTTGGACCACACTCCCCCTCCAGTCTCCCCTTCCCTCCCTCTCTCTCTCCCTCCCTCTCTCCCCCTCTCTCTGGCCCCAACAGGACGGCCAGAGAGAGCTGTTTATTTTCTTCACCTTTAACACATCGAACTTAACTCTTCTACTGTTCTAACTCTTCTACTGCTCTAACTCTTCTACTGCTCTAACTCTTCTACTGAAATACTAACCTAACTCTTCTACTGAAATACTAACCTAACTCTTCTACAGTTCTAACTCTTCTACTGTTCTAACTTTTATACTGCTCTAACTATTCTACTGTTCTAACTATTCTACTGTTCTAACTCTTCTACTGTTCTAACTCTTATACTGATCTAACTTTTCTACTGTTCTAACTATTCTACTGTTCTAACTCTTCTACTGTTCTAACTCTTATACTGATCTAACTTTTCTACTGTTCTAACTATTCTACTGTTCTAACTCTTATACTGATCTAACTTTTCTACTGTTCTAACTATTCTACTGTTCTAACTCTTCTACTGTTCTGACTCTTCTACTGCTCTAACTCTTATACTGATCTAACTTTTCTACTGTTCTAACTATTCTACTGTTCTAACTCTTATACTGATCTAACTTTTCTACTGTTCTAACTATTCTACTGTTCTAACTCTTCTACTGTTCTAACTCTTATACTGATCTAACTTTTCTACTGTTCTAACTATTCTACTGTTCTAACTATTCTACTGTTCTAACTCTTCTACTGCTCTAACTATTCTACTGTTCTAACTATTCTACTGTTCTAACTCTTCTACTGTTCTAACTCTTCTACTGTTCTAACTATTCTACTGTTCTAACTCTTCTACTGTTCTAACTCTTCTACTGCTCTAACTTTTCTACTGGTCTAACTTTTCTACTGCTCTAACTTTTCTACTGGTCTAACTCTTCTACTGCTCTAACTCTTCTACTGTTCTAACTCTTCTACTGTTCTAACTCTTCTACTGCTCTAACCCTTCTACTGCTCTAACCCTTCTACTGCTATACTAACCTAACTCTTCTACTGTTCTAACTCTTATACTGCTCTAACTCTTCTACTGAAATACTAACCTAACTCTTCTACTGTTCTAACTCTTATACTGATCTAACTTTTCTACTGTTCTAACTATTCTACTGTTCTAACTCTTCTACTGTTCTAACTCTTCTACTGTTCTAACTATTCTACTGTTCTAACTCTTCTACTGTTCTAACTCTTCTACTGCTCTAACTTTTCTACTGGTCTAACTCTTATACTGATCTAACTTTTCTACTGTTCTAACTCTTATACTGATCTAACTTTTCTACTGCTCTAACTTTTCTACTGGTCTAACTCTTCTACTGCTCTAACTCTTCTACTGTTCTAACTATTCTACTGTTCTAACTCTTATACTGTTCTAAGTATTCTACTGTTCTAACTATTCTACTGTTCTAACTCTTATACTGTTCTAACTCTTCTACTGTTCTAACTCTTCTACTGTTCTAACTCTTATACTGATCTAACTTTTCTACTGTTCTAACTCTACTGTTCTAACTCTTCTACTGTTCTAACTCTTCTACTGTTCTAACTCTTCTACTGGTCTAACTCTTCTACTGCTCTAACTCTTGTACTGTTCTAACTATTCTACTGTTCTAACTATTCTACTGTTCTAACTCTTATACTGATCTAACTTTTCTACTGTTCTAACTATTCTACTGTTCTAACTCTTCTACTGTTCTGACTCTTCTACTGTTCTAACTCTTATACTGATCTAACTTTTCTACTGTTCTAACTATTCTACTGTTCTAACTCTTATACTGATCTAACTTTTCTACTGTTCTAACTATTCTACTGTTCTAACTCTTCTACTGTTCTGACTCTTCTACTGCTCTAACTCTTATACTGATCTAACTTTTCTACTGTTCTAACTATTCTACTGTTCTAACTCTTATACTGATCTAACTTTTCTACTGTTCTAACTATTCTACTGTTCTAACTCTTCTACTGTTCTAACTCTTATACTGATCTAACTTTTCTACTGTTCTAACTATTCTACTGTTCTAACTATTCTACTGTTCTAACTATTCTACTGTTCTAACTCTTCTACTGCTCTAACTATTCTACTGTTCTAACTCTTCTACTGTTCTAACTCTTCTACTGTTCTAACTATTCTACTGTTCTAACTCTTCTACTGTTCTAACTCTTCTACTGCTCTAACTTTTCTACTGGTCTAACTCTTATACTGATCTAACTTTTCTACTGCTCTAACTTTTCTACTGGTCTAACTCTTATACTGATCTAACTTTTCTACTGTTCTAACTCTTCTACTGTTCTGACTCTTCTACTGTTCTAACTCTTATACTGATCTAACTTTTCTACTGTTCTAACTATTCTACTGTTCTAACTCTTATACTGATCTAACTATTCTACTGTTCTAACTCTTATACTGTTCTAACTCTTCTACTGTTCTAACTCTTATACTGATCTAACTCTTATACTGATCTAACTTTTCTACTGTTCTAACTATTCTACTGTTCTAACTCTTATACTGATCTAACTTTTCTAATGTTCTAACTATTCTACTGTTCTAACTCTTCTACTGTTCTGACTCTTCTACTGCTCTAACTCTTATACTGATCTAACTTTTCTACTGTTCTAACTATTCTACTGTTCTAACTCTTATACTGATCTAACTTTTCTACTGTTCTAACTATTCTACTGTTCTAACTCTTCTACTGTTCTAACTCTTCTACTGATCTAACTTTTCTACTGTTCTAACTATTCTACTGTTCTAACTATTCTACTGTTCTAACTATTCTACTGTTCTAACTATTCTACTGTTCTAACTCTTCTACTGTTCTAACTCTTCTACTGTTCTAACTATTCTACTGTTCTAACTCTTCTACTGTTCTAACTCTTCTACTGCTCTAACTTTTCTACTGGTCTAACTCTTCTACTGCTCTAACTCTTCTACTGTTCTAACTCTTCTACTGTTCTAACTCTTCTACTGCTCTAACCCTTCTACTGCTCTAACCCTTCTACTGCTATACTAACCTAACTCTTCTACTGTTCTAACTCTTATACTGCTCTAACTCTTCTACTGAAATACTAACCTAACTCTTCTACTGTTCTAACTCTTATACTGATCTAACTTTTCTACTGTTCTAACTCTTCTACTGTTCTAACTCTTCTACTGTTCTGACTCTTCTACTGTTCTAACTCTTATACTGCTCTAACTTTTCTACTGGTCTAACTCTTCTACTGCTCTAACTCTTCTACTGTTCTAACTCTTCTACTGTTCTAACTCTTCTACTGTTCTAACCCTTCTACTGCTCTAACCCTTCTACTGCTATACTAACCTAACTCTTCTACTGTTCTAACTCTTATACTGCTCTAACTCTTCTACTGAAATACTAACCTAACTCTTCTACTGCTCAGTACAGAAATACTAACCAAACTCTTCTACTGCTCAGCACAGAAATACTAACCTAACTCTTCTACTGCTCGGCACAGAAATACCCTGAATGAACATTAGAGAGGGGGGTGGAGAGAGACAGAAAAGAGGACATAGACTTTTGAGCCTACTTTTCTCCTCTACATCTCACTTCTGTTTTACAGTTTAAGGAGACCACTAGCAGGTGTGTCTCTCTCAGACAAAAGAGACCCTCTTTAAAGTGAAACTCTGTGTCTCTGTGTATCATCATTGAGGGTGAGCAAACTGCTTTCTCCAACTTAACTGGTATGGTATATTTCATAAAAGTGGCAAGAGTGGATGGTACTAAAGCAGTGCTAAATGCATAAAATGTTATGTTGGCCACGGCCTCGCCACTAGGTGTCACTGTCTGCTTGCTTATAACCACATCCCACTGCCTGGCGCTCATATTCTTTCAGCTAATAGAACATAATCATATAAACTGTAATAATGCATTGAGACTATTGAGATAAAGGCACACTCCTTGGCGCGTGTTTTTGTTTGTTAAATATTTATTACATGCACTAAAGTCGTGAGAAGAGCTGCTTCGGCTCACTGTGATTCTTTCAAAGGAACCAAACAAGGGTAGTTTTAATGATAGTTAAACAGGTTGACGGGAGGATGGGGGAAATAGAATGTGCACTATCACGAGGGGGGATAAACAGAGAGGGAAACATACTCCAGGTTCAATGACTTTGTGTTTGACCTTTCCCGGAAGGAGGGCTAATCCCTGAATATAATAGACTCTGGCAAAGATATGGAAAATTGCTGTAGCATTATCAGTGTTGCCCGGGAGACGCCTGGAGATGCCTGGTTATTAAGCGCGGAGTTTGTGTATATTGGAAAAATACCGCTTTTTGTCATAACGTGTCACTCAGACATACATAATGTTCCAAGTGCGATAATAAGTGGATGCCTCTTTTTCATTCCCTGTGTCCTGTGCCCTCACAGAGCCATCCACGCGTTTCGTTTTCCCGTCGTTGCCTGAAGAATGCAATTTTGTCGAGAGGAATGAAATGTGTACGAACGAGTCTGCTTACTTTTCGTATATGAAAGGATTTGATGAAAAATACGATTGTTATAGGTTACAGGATTGGCCCACTGGAACCTGCGTAAGCCTACGTTACATGTTTAGACATTACAGAAGCTTTTCGGGATAATGTGCACGTGCTTTACGAACATATAGGCTTAGAACATGCATTAGGGACAAAGTGCGTTTTACATTAGAAAGGAAACGAATTAATATATGACATAAAATTACTAATCAAATAGTCAACATATGAGAGGTCGCACTTGGTGTCTCGAGTTTTGCATACAAGATAATACCGTTGCTGATGTGTTGTTGCTGCCGTGTACAGATATATACATTCTCCTCAACTACTCCTTCTCCCGGGCTTCAATCTCCTCCTGGGGTTCAGTCGTCTCAGGCTCAACACCATCACAATCTACTTTCCAGGCCTACGTGGAGTTTAACTTGTAGGGGGGATACATCCTAGGTCAGCTACAAACATAGTGTGAGGCTGGGCTGAACATAGATATGTACATTTCTAAAATAGCCCATTGGATATGAAAAAGCTCTGCTCTCAATTGTGTTAGTTCTGATATACTCTGCTTGTGGTCAGAAAGTCGGTTTGATGGTTCGTTCCCTCATTTTAAGCCTATGTTTTCAAGTTCTGTGGTTCATGACTGCAGACAGTGGGGCAGCCGCGAACGTGGTTAGGTCAAATCGTATTCATTGGGCATGGGGTGGGCTTCGCTCAACAACAAAAAAACGAATCTTGGCCAGCTCATTATTGCAGAACGGCTAATTACTCAATTAATGGAAAGGTGATCACTGGCCACAAGAGTGCGCACATAGAGAAGGCGTGGGCGGCAGGCGTGGGGATCCTACACAGAAATGTAAATATCACAGCACATGATTGATTAGCTATGATGCGGAGACGCCATATTATGCAAAAAAAATCTATGAAGGTTTATGGATTCTAGATTCTCAGATTGAAAAATAACAGACCTGTTGGGTTTCATGGTGAGTAGCCTATATTCCCTCATTCATTCAAGTTCGTTATTCTGATATTAATAAGAACTCTGTCTGTTAAAAAAATATATATTTATTAAGTAACAATAATAAGAAGCATATAGTACATGGAAGCATTAGGCTGTAACAAAACACCCTTTAAGCTCCTAGAGTTTTTTTCAGGGGAGTGAACTGTGAATCAGGTGAACAACTGCCTAATCAACTTCAACACAGACCGCTATTATCGAAAGAAATTAAACATCCGAATTCTAATTGAAAAGTTATTATAATTATTATAAGTATTTTACAATTGAGAGATTCTACGTGAGTAATTTTATGATTTTGTACATTTTATTAGCATGTTAGCACAGGGATACTGAAAAGTCAACAATTCTCTCGCAGAGAAAAAACCGTCGCGATAATTATTCGATTTCTTTCATCAATGGGCGGAATTACTTGTGTTCCCTCTGAGACCGTTATCCAGTGAAATCCAGCATAAAATAACTAGCTGGTGTGCGATACCACAACAAAGACCATGGATTGCAGATAGATTCTTAAGATAAAATCTGTATCTGAAATTTAACAGAATATAATTGAGTTGAATTGAAATAAATAGGCTCTCCAAATACATTGAAGCCAAAATAAATACATAAGCCTTTGCTTAAACTTATTTAACGAGCCGCATGGGCCACATGAAATATTTCCAGGGACCCAGTACCCCCTCCTCCGAACCCCCTCCCCGCGATCTGTCTATCATTTGGAGAGATCTACTCGGGTAAATGATGCATTCGATGCATTGGATGTATTTGTTGTGCGAGTTTGAAAAGGCGGCGATAATCTGGATGAGGGAGATAAGAAATACCATTTATTCCGCGGCACTTTGGAGCCTATTTCCCGGGCCGATCAGCCTCATTCTCCCGACACCTTCAGCAGCTCGCTGATAACGATTAGGCTATTTATTATCTTCACAAAGAACAAAGATTAGCTAGCACCGTTGAAAAATTACCCCGGGATGGGTTATAATCAGAAGGAGGACCCGAGGATCCAACGAGCATATTCATACATTCACACACATACACACACACACACACACACACACACACACACACACACAGCTTTGAAATCTCATCTTCTCCTTCCTATTAAACAAACATTGACTGCCCCTCACAATGTATTGCATAAGGGATGTTTCCTACAATCCGCTGCATGGAACAAACTGATGCGGCACATAAGATTTCTTGGATTTATTTGAATTGGATTATAACCAGGTATAATAATAATAATCTCAGACTCAAAATAGTAACAATTTAGAAAAACAATAATAACCATTTGGGGGGGTACACTGTGCATTGTCCATTGCACCTCCTTTTGAAAAACATTATTAGTGTGGTAAATTACTGCATCTCCATCTTTCTTTCTCTCTCTTCCTTCTCCTCTTTTTGATTGGTTTGAATAGAATTACTGCTGCCACTGTGGCAAAGGGCAGTGTGTGTGTGCCTGTGTGTGTTTAGAGTTGAGCGAGGAGAGAGAGAGAGACATAAAGAGTATGGAGAAAGGGAAAGGGGTTAGTGTGGCGAGATTAATTTAAAAAGTGAGATGGAAGTGGATGTTCGCCACTGATAAGGTTTTATCGCGTGCGCATCAAGAGTGCTCCGGTTCTTCCCGCCACACCAGATCAAAAAGGCTCGCACTAAACGCCCATCGCAGCCAACATTGATATAGCCACATTATCATGCAGATGAGTTTAATATTTGGCACACTTAAATATGTTAGCTGGGTATTGTATCCAAGATTTCACTGTGCACAATGCTGTCACTTGTTAATGCAAGATTTCATTTGTTGCATTGAGGTTCTCTCCTCTCCTGTCTTTTAAACAGGATTATTTTGGGAGCTGTGATGGCAGATAAGGCCCAATCAAAATATTTCACCGTCACCGGTCTAACAACACTGCCTGCGTTCAGTCCTATTGTGATTAAGTCTACCAAGTGACATTGACCTTAGGCTTCCAGACTCCACATCACTGACAAATTCCCCGCCTAAATGTCTGACATTTGTAAATTCATTAAGACCAACCAAACCCGATTTTTAAAAAAAACATAGGCTTCACGTGAGAATAAACAGCGTGTATTGCTAAATCAGAATTTCTTATTGAGAATGATGCTCCAACACATCGCCTAATAATAATGTATCTATAGGCCTAATGAATATATGACATGCATAGGCAATTTATCCTTATCATCAATGCATTATCACACTAGTATCATTAGGCTATTCACGATTATAATCCCTCAAAATAATAATAATAATCCCCACCCTTGTTATTAGCCAGTTGTTCAGATAATCATGCTAACAAGTAAAGGATACTACATGCCCCTTCGTGCTCGGAGCATCTTTGAAAGAGGAACGGCTGAAATGGGCTCCCTTTTCGTTTGAAATTAAAGTCAAGACGCAGAGACAGAGGGGTGTACAAAAGAAGCAGTAAAAGCTCATTGCCACGCGCTTGCTGCTTGTACACATATTGTAATGACGCAAATGAAGAGGGAAAGGACGAGTGGTGTCATTATTCTCATAAATAGGCTACACAACTGGCACAATGTGCCGGTGCTGCGAGAGATTGCTGCCACATAGCAACATAGAACTTTGACAACGTTTTCTCTCTCTCTCGATTCTGAGGAGGAACACGAGTAAGATAAATGAAGAAAGACACCGTACACAGGCAACATTATGCAACGGTTATTAGGCTAGGGTCTATGATAGGAACATTTATCAACACAATGTCAACATTCTCAATTATATTCAATAGTATTCATAACAGTATTCTCTCTTCAATGATCATACAGCTCAAATCCAACTCCATCCAACATTTAGGCAATTGAGAGCAGCCACCTTTTCCCCCAGTAGATTTGTAATTGTCTTATTCTAAAATCTGTGAATTTAATTCCGTTAACGTTTTTGTTTCTCGAGTAATCTTTTGTTTGTGTGTGTGTGTGTTTTACCCTTTGAACCTGGGGGGACGTGGGCACGAGACCCTGAGCCGGTGCTCTCAAGCACCTGCCGGCTGCGGCGCCACGAGCCCATGGTCTTGTTAGGCAGCTTTACAAAGGCTTAGCGTGTAGTAGGCCTAGGCTATTTTCCATAATGTGAAGTGTATGTGTGAAGGAGATGAATGGAGGAGTAAAGGGTATATTTATAATCACAATAGCCAAGGAGGGGGAGTAACTTCAATGTTTTAAATACAAAAGTTAATCGTGTAAACCATTAAGGCAAGATCGTGTGCACCACTGGATTGGACATAATTGGTTAATTTAACATATTTCTTATTTAAATGCGAGATCTCGCCAGCCAAAGTTCTGTCTCATCCATCGGCTACAGTAAAATTAGGAGATAAATGTATCTAAATACTGTCAGATATGTGGTTCTGATGGCCCTAAAATAAGCCTAGTTAACGGTCTATCTGCCGATTGTCCATCTTGCTTTTAGGCTCTTGAGTGTCTAGTGCGTGTAAAATACAACTCCGCCATCCGTGCCAGTCGTGCTCTGACAGCTGTAGCCTACTCCACGCGCGTCCAGGGTTGGCTCAATCACAACAGGGACTCGCGACTTTGTAATCCGCCTTGCTATCCCTCACAGTGCAGTCTGTTTTCCAGCTTCCCCTGTCACATAGCTTACCCTGGCCGGGAAGACAGGGAGCATAGGGGTGAAGTAGGGAGGAGGATATTTCAACCCTATCTGACGCATTGTTATAGGCTATTACTTTCAAAATACCTGAAATCCAGCTTCGCGTCTGATTGGAAAAATAGGGAATGTAACGGTTCTAACCGCAGCCACAGACTATAGAAAGCGACGCCTTTTCACCTGAGAAAAGGAGAATCAGAACCCCGCGTTGCCGAACTGAATGTCCGTTCTGTTATCCTCCGCTGTCGTTGCGCATTGCCAGTTTGACTTGGGCAGGAGCTCACCGGAGCTGAGTACCCGCACCTCAATTTTGTTTATTGCTTGAGCTCCTGTTCGCTTATAGAATATACTCTCAAAAGTATTGTGGAACTCCTGCACCTAAATATAAACAGTACCAGCACCCAAAATGAGTACTGGAACATATTTCAAGCCAAGTCAAGCACTGCGCATTGCTCTGAATGGACAGTAGCCTAGTTGTGTCACACATCACAGAGTAGGCGCCAAGTATTGCCAAGACGTAGCCTATTTGAAAATCTGAAAATCTCCCATGTATAGGATATGCAGTTTTGTTTTGGAAGACGTGTTACTGAGAGCATATTCAACTTTTTCCAAAGCATATTCGTATTTGTAACCTACTTTGCATGTGGCATTTGTTCATTCCGGCACACAGAAAAAATAAGACAATTGAATTGAGAAATGGTGCTTTATTTTCACTGGACATCTGCTCACAGGTATTATAGTAGCCCAGTGTTATCAAATGCAAAGTCTTTAATTGAGGAATGGCGAGGGTGGCTGTAAGTGAGCGTAAATCCTGCATCGAAAGCATGAGGGGCGCTATTGGCTAAAAGCTTGATACAGCTTTAGTATCATGGAGAGATCACATATGTGCAGAATGTTCACTATTTTACTTCCAATTCAGTAGACCTATCGTCATTATAGTAGACTATTTGTAGCATTTCATTGGGGATCATGGATAGGCCTAATTTCTGAAAACTATCCTATATTATGATTGCTTTATAACAATAAAACAATGACGAAACAATTAATAATAACATAACAATAGTATAGTAGGCTAAATATATAGTTTATATGATCATGATAATAAAATAATAATAATAGCCTAATAATAATAATTTATTTTGACGTTCAATTACATTTTTTAACCCAATTCAAAATAATGTTACTAATCTCAGCAGCCACCTCCCGTGGTTGGGCTGAAGACTGACTAGGTCCTGTTGTGCAGGACCTTCTGCCCCTCTCCTCTATTCTATCCAGGCTAATTACCAATGACGAGGGACCGACCATCTCTCTGCAGTGCGCGCTCACACGGTGGCGCTCAGTAATGTCAACCCCTTATCTGCGGCGAGCCTACATTTTGGTCCTCGCGCAGACGCCCACCTTGCCAATGGGAGAGCGATCAAGCGCGGTAGGAACAAACAGGTTAGCAACGCAAATCCTTGTCGCGACATTTGCTAATTATCAGTGTGATTAATGCTGCTCTCAATGCCTTTTTTGTTTCCCTAAGGCACCCATCCCACAAGACCCTTGCTACAGCACAGCATAAAAACAACGAACTATTGTCTAGTAGTGGCAATTTCATCAACATGTCATCGGAGCCGATGGTAGCCTAGTTGTTAGAGCGTTAGGCCAGTAACCGAAATGTTGCTGGATCGAATCCCCTGGCTGACAAGGTAAACATATGTCGTTCTGCCCATGAACAAGGCAGTTAACCCATTGTTCCTCAATAGGCCGTTATTGCAAATAAGAATTAGTTCTTATCTGACTTGCCTAGGTAAATAAAGGTTCAATCAAAAACATAGGAGGCGGAGGACTCTGGTGACTATATATCTGGCTATATAGGCTAATCAGCGGCTGCTACTTGTACCATTGTAATAACAGGTAGAGGGAACTGAGGATGACCACCATCCAACCACCAGGAAGGATGTTCACAACAAAAGTGCATTAAAGCTGATTTTTTTAATCTATGTTGTGCTCCCCCATGCGGTGTCCACTCCATAGTCCATCAGACTTCACTTCTCTGCTTTCTTGACTGTGTTTGATTGTGTCTCGTGTTCTCTGGGGTCAAATCAAATTCCTGGTGGGGCTAGTGGGAACCAATCTCAGTCTCGCTGTCTTCTGTTGCCACTGGATCTATGTAGACACATTTCTAAACCACATCAAAGGTCAAAAGACTACTTTATGTATAATTAATATTGCTATCTACTGCATTCCTCACAATAGAGTGTCCTTGCATTTATTCAAGTGTATCCTTTGGGAGGTAAGCAGATCTCGTGCTCCCCCATCTCCATCTACTCCTTTAAGTATTATTAAAAGTTAATTTCCCAATAATGTTTTTTTTTTCCTCTAAAGATGCGGTGACGTCAGGTAGGGGCGTCAGATAAGCGGCTGGTTGGTGGGACAGGGCCTTGTGCTCCCTCCTCACATTATTCCCTGTCATTCATATTCACACTACCAAAAAATAAACATAGTTATACAAATGATTATAAGTTACACAAATAAATATATTTTTTGAAAAATATATTTTTTCACAAAAGTAGTGCACTGGGACTTTACCAGTATTCGCGTACCATATAGATTGATATCTGTAGCATGGGGCAAAAACTTTTTTTTTTAGCATCTCCGCTTACAACAGTGTCTTGCAGGATTCAATAGTTGGAATTAAAAAGTTGTTGCCCTCTCCCTTTCTCTGCAATTGACATTCTAATGGAATACAGAAAGAACAAAACCCTGTCCTCAAACATTTACATCAAAAGGTGCAACGTTCTGGGTAAAGACACAAAACATCCACATTAAATTACATATTTTTCTTTTTTAAACAACATCGAAAATAATAACTTTTTTTGCAGTATTAATTTACCATCCTTACAAACCACTTACTGTAAATGTACATTACTGTATTGTACATAAGCTGGTCATCTAGGTTTATACCTGTAGACTTTCCACCACCATGAAGAAAAACAACGCACAATACAGTAATTGAGTACATTGAGACATCAAGTGGTTTGTGATGATGTGAGTAGAGAACCGTGTGGGCTTGATTCCCATGAGGAACCAGTATGAAAACGTATGCATTATTATTGTAAGTTGCTTTGGACAAGGGTGTCTACGAAAATATAAAAGGAACGAATAGACCATTTCAGTTTTCACATAGAAATAAGTTACATTTGCAAAGTATTTCAAGAAACTGGTAAACATATAAGTAGTTTTATTTCCCGCGGCTATGGCGATAAGGAAATATGAGAACATATAACATATACCAGCAGAAATGTGCCCCACACTCCAAAATCAAACAGTTCTCCCAACAAACATTCATCATTCATTTCTCTCATCTAATGTGAGATTACTCAGGTTTGTTAAGTGCGACAAAAATCTGGAAAGCTTTGCCCGCGGGATAATGAGGATGCTCAGACACCGGCGGCTGGACTGCTCGGTTTCTTGGGTCCGCGTTATTGTGACCATATACTACACCAACCCCATTTGGTGGCCCTCTATGGCTGGTATACGCCCTGTGCGCTGCTGACCCGCCAGTCAAAGGAGGCATTAATATGTAAAGCAGCATGTGATTGCCACTGATTCACAAACATGTTTATACTACACGAAAGACCACACTGGCCTACACCACAGCCATAACTCTGCCAGAATGTTTGCAATTCATAGGCTGAACAGCATGAATAAGATTTACATTGGAGTAGCCTAGCCTATTTAAATTATTACGCATTTTTTACGTATGGGATTTAAAAGTCTGGCATATAGTTTAATGTAGCCTAAATATAAAGAGGTATACATACTCATTCCTATTGAAATTAACTTTTTTATTCGAAATAAAGTGATCATTACACTTGGCATAAACAAAGACATTTCTCCCCTGGTTGAGAAAGCATTGGTGTGGGTGGTGGCCCGGGGCTGCTTAACTAATAAGGTGACGCTGTTGATTAATACGTTCTGGGATGAGACAAGCATACAGGGGCCAGGGCTGTCCGCTCGCTGGTGCTTGGGATGGAGAGGCGAATGACATGGTGATTCTGCAGAGGCAGTTGTCACAATTGGCAAAGGCAGAATCCAATTGGCTGTCGCGGGATCAACGCTGATATCAAGACCCCGCCCCTGCGCACATGACATGGAATTCACTGGCGCCAGTGCTGACAGTTCCTACAGCTGCATGTCGCTAAAGGCCTATCCGTCTCCATCGGAGTTTACGCAGCAAATAACCCTACGCCAAAACCAAGGAAAAATAGACCAAACATATGCCGTAGAAATTGAGTCAATACAAGAAAGGAAAATATACTTGCTAACTGGAGGAGAATTCTACCAAAGGGGCTTGAAATCGGAATAACCAAGCCTGAGACAGACAAGGTATTTGCATAAAATATATATTATTTTCTTCTCCAAAATTGTGTGAAGAAAACAAATGACTTCTTCCGCTCTGTAAGAATTTTAACAGTTTGTTCTGAGTGTACTGACGATTATTATTAGTTTACTAGCCTATATGAGTTCAAAAGTACTTATCTGTGCGCGTTACGGTGAGGATGGGTCGATGATTTCAGGTTCCTCGGAATGGGAGTGGGTGGGGACGAGTATTTCGAGGTGTTTATCTTATGTTGCACCTTTACATACATCACTTACAAATCGTACATAAAAAAGAAGCAGCCTCCCCGAATTATTCTCTTCGGACAGGACAGGCATACAAAGAAAACACGTAACACCTTGTAAATGCCTCTGAAATGTGAACATCCTATTTCTGGTTCTATTACAGGTGTCCAGTGTCAAACACTCACTACCCGACGCCTGTTGAAGAAGGAGAGGCAAGAGGATCTCATCGGACTACTAGTGAAGACCGATTTATAGGAGATTGACGAGCGAAAATTCTCTACACATTTATGTTTTGTTTTCCACAATAGGAGGACATTTTTATCAGGAGAGGGAGGCTATTTTTTTAAAGACAAAGCGGAGAGAGTAAGGTTCAGGAACACGTTGTCCTCTCTCTAGAGAGGCCCCTCTTCTCTTTTCACCCTGTTTGCCCAACACGGAGAGATCCACACAGACATGGATATAGCGGCTGATCCACCTCGGTGGATGCACCACCACGCCGTGCTGAACGGCCAACACCCGGATTCTCACCACCCCGGCCTTTCGCATAACTACATGGAGCCCACCGCGCAGCTTCTGCCCCCGGACGAGGTGGATGTTTTCTTCAACCATCTTGACTCGCAGGGAAACCCGTACTACCACAACTCCGCTCATGCACGGGCCAGAGTGTCCTACAGTCAAGCTCACGGTAAGACCTCACATTCACTTTCCTAAACAACTTAATTATCAGGATAAAGTAGGAATTATCGTGGGCATAGGCTATTCATGTATTTTCTCAAAGCAATAAACAATGCGCACAGACTTATTTACCCATTAATGTGGGTGGGTTTAAATGCATCGGTTTGATTTGCATGGGAGAACAAAAATGTAAGGCAGTGGATGAGACCATTAAAAGTTGTGGACACGAGAGCAATTCAGCCGATGACATAAATAAGGAAATTATAGTAAAATAAATGTAATTTACCCTTCTTGACTGAAGAACTAGTCAGATAAACAAGGAGTGAGAAACTATGTAATAATACATAGCTGAAAGGGTGTCATGTATTAGTGCTTGGGTCAAGCGAAAGAGGTTCCAGTGCACTTACCAGACCCCATGCATGTCTTTGCTAAATCTTTATCACTGACTATAAAATATCAAGATGACTCAAAACGAGAAAATATATTTCTGCGGTTATAGTTTCTGTGGTTTTGTCTGAATACCTGCCAACTGCGTTTTTTGTGCCCCTCGCGAATCGAATAATTCCTTTAAGTACGCTGCGTCAACAGGTTAAGGACTTCGGTGCCCCAACTTTCTATAATCCTATAGCATCACATCATCAATGAGAGTTGTAACATTATTAGCTGGTTTGTTTATTCCATCTATGAACATATTATTCTACTATTCTTACAGCTCGCTTCGCTGGGGGTCAGGTCTGCCGGCCACATCTCCTGCATAGCCCGGGGATTTCATGGCTAGAGCCCGGCAAAGCAGCCCTCTCAGCGGCCCACCATCACAACGCATGGGCGGTCAGCCACTTCAGCAAGACCGGGCTACACGCCTCAGGCTCCGGGGCTCATGGTGGCCTATACCCCTGCAGCAGCAACGCCAGCACGGCCTCGGCATCCTCGTTAACACCCGCGTCCCATTCGAGTCCACATCTCTACAGTTTTCCCCCTACCCCGCCGAAAGATGTGTCCCCAGACCTCGGGGCCGCCTCACCCTCATCCTCTACCCCGAGAATGGACGAGAAAGATTCTATCAAGTATCAAATGTCAATTTCTGAAGGCATGAAAATGGAGGGTTCCAGTCCTCTCCGGAGCAGCCTGGCCTCAATGAGCGCACAGACCCCATCCACCCACCACCCCATACCGACCTACCCCACATACTCTCTCCCGGCAGCGCATGACTACGGTGGCAGTCTCTTCCACCCCGGCAGCCTGCTCGGAGGATCATCCTCCAGCTTCACCCCGAAATGTAAAAGCAAAACTCGGTCGTGCTCAGGTGAGTCTAATCTTATCTCGAAAATGTGTTACAAATGTTTCTGTTACAGAGTAAAATGATGATGAAATAATCATTTTATATTATTATTATTATGACAGAACACACTTAAATTATGTTATTGGATATAGGCTTTATAGGCTATATTTAAGCTATCTTAGTGTTATAACAGTTTTGTTTTATCTAAATCCATAATTGAGTTAAAAAACAAATAGCCTATATTAAAACCAGAATACTATGACCGTGTATTGAATTACTGCCATGCACTCAACAAACTAAGCACCGTTTAAACTAAAAACAAAAACGTAGTTCATTTTTAGACCAAACAATATAAGATACCTTGTAGATAATACATATAGCCTAAATAAAAATACAAATATGTAATAGCTAGGCTAGAATTGTTATGTATATTTAGATGAATGTATATATTACGGCCTGTGTTTAAATGCATGCGTAAATATTCCCCAATGTAGGCTATAGGCTATACTATAAGACGGGTAAAAAAATGTTGAATGAAACGTCCATGGCATTTTCAAAACTCCCAGTTTAATGCAATTTGATTTACTCCATTACCAATCTTTCCATTAACGTCCTTAGAAAATAGGACAAAATGGGATGACACAATATGCAATATCATCATAATTAGCCTTGACGTAGAAGTAGGAGTAGTGTGCATGGAATAATTGGGCTGAGGTTACATCGTGCATGTATGTTGTCATAACTACTTTCATAGCTCTTTTCACACACACACACCGGTTTCTTTCGTCGCAACAACACAGTCCGCCTCGAAACAACCAGTAGGAAGGTGTAGGCCCCTACACACACATGCACCTAAAGCAGTGATATCCACATAATAGTAATCCTGTATGTGAATTACTTTTTTGCTTCGCCTATGGATCAAGAATGTTATCTAAAAATCTATTTTCATTCCCAAGAGGACACAAACATTTATTATAATTAACTATAATAAATAGACGAATTATATACATAAAGGGTTAACAATAACTGTTTATTTGTTATGGTGTGGGGATGGACAGATACAACAGTAAGAGGTGGTGTGAGGTTATGCTGTGTCCTCTTCGACGACTTTTTCTGGCCTAATTTATGCAGCCACGTTTTTAAACAGCAGGCATACCGTTTCCTCTTTATTATGTAAACTGGTCATATCCATTCTGCATTTTGTTTTGTACAAATCGGTAATATCAACATAGGCCTAATGTAATTATAATGTAGGCTTAGACTAATGATAATAAGAAACCATGCGTATTGTAAGCTGTGAAGAAATAAAACGATCCCAGTGTCCCAGGCCTGAGTAATATACATTTGTCCAGGCTACTTTATTTGGTTAAAAAAGACAGGCAATGCGTACTGCCTCGCTTCACGCACACACCCAAGCCCTGAAGTTCGGCTGAGCGCGGGCCCGCTTCGGCTGACACGTTTATTATCCTCTTTTGTAAACCGCGACTCAATTACGCTCGAGCTGGCACGCCCTTGAGAACGGTGAACTGGATACAGCCCCGGAGGTGTGAAAAGAAGATCCACTCGAGCATTTGGGCCAAAAAAACTCAGTATTTACAATCAGCCGTTTCTTTGTTACATAATACAGCATTGTCGAGGCTGACATTTGATGACTGTAGGCAGAGCTGATTGCCTTCAAGCAGCCCCCTATCTTATAACCTTATATCCCTTTTACTGAGCACCAGTATTAATTTGTTATAGAAAGAAAGAAACAATTTGTTATAGAAAGCACCAACAAAAAATCAATTCACCATATTTCACAACTAAGGATTAGATGTCTCAACATAAACCCCAAGAGTAGTCCTAAAAAATAAAAACCCCATCTGTCAGTTATGGTCATTGTAAGACTGAGGCACAACTTCCATCATGAACACCCAGATAGGTGTTTGGAAGTGGAACCTCCTCACTGATATATTTATGTCTTAGGGGCTCTCCCTGACATGAAGGAATAAACTGTCCTGTTACTAGGAGTTTTTCTTTGTGGGGATGTCCAGTATTGGTGGCTTGCAGGACCACAGAACTCTATAGCATCACACTATTCTGGTGGAGTCCCTGCTCATGCATACCTTAGAGGCACTTCCTGTTTGACTAACCCTAATCCAGGCCCCCTTCCTCTCTCTCTCCTCTCAGTCTCCCTCTTTTTTCTCTCCCTCCTTCTCTGGCTGTCCATACTCAGCATTATGTGGAGCCACCAACAGAGGCAAAGGCCCACAAGTATGTCAGTATTACCTCTACTAGTCTAGACTGACAATCTGATCCACATTATAGGCAGCACAAATATTTCAAAATTACTACCTTAGTTTGCACTGTGATTAGGTCACTTTAATGAATGGTCATCATTCCTAAGAATTCCGATTTAAAGTGAGTTATAGCAGGCTGATTAGCCAATATAATGATGAGCTGAGGAGGCTGAGAGAAGAACAAGGAGATGTTGATTATCAGACCATCTTTGCCACATGTACACACACGCACAGACTCACACCCACTAAAGCAGGGATCATCAACTACATTCAGCCGTGGGCCAATTTATTTCTTTAGCGGATGGTTGGGGGGCCGGGAACATAATTGCAAATCATTTGTAGACTTCAAATTGACCGCAATAAGCTCAAACAGATATAATGTTTGCCTAAAACAATCATTTCAAACCTTGCTTACATTTGTGTACGATCAACTGTCTGTCTATTATGCGTGGGAATACTTGGGAACAGATGTCTTTCATTAAAATCACTTGGAGCTGATTTCCTTGTGTTTTTACAGTCTTTTGTGTCAAACATTTATTTATTTCAACATTTATTTAATACTTTGGGGGCCAAATAAAAAGGCCCACGGGCCACCAGTTGGAGAACCCAGCACTAAAGGTTAATTTTCACCATACTGTATATATGGGGACGAAAATCATTGTAATCACAGCAAAATGTAGAGAAACGTGAGAGACAGCCCACATTTCATTGTGGGTGTATGGGTGCCCCTGTCTGAAGCATGCCTGGGTCCCAGCTGACCCAAAACTGACCCAAAACTGACAGGGAGGAACTTAACCAGGTCAAACGGAATAAAGCCTGGCAGCAGCATTTTCATGTTGTTATTCCAAGAGTCTGCAGAGGGTTAAACACACACTCTTTCACACAAACTTCAGACCAATAATACGCAGCCTTTTCATATAAACAGGAATTCAAGAACAGAACTAGAGCTTAGAAATTAAAAACAAAATTTTTATTCTTAAAACTTTTCCCATGCTTCTGTGCACCTAACATAAAAATATGCAGTCCTTGTATACTTTTTCAGACTAATTAACATAACATTTAAAAAATTGTACTTGCCACTGCTACAGGTTACATAATTGTTATGTATGATAAATGTGTCATTAGAGTTAACAGGTTAATTTTATAAATGTCCCTGTGGTCTCCCTCCACCTGCATGCTGCTCAGAGGGGCGTGAGTGTGTCAACTGTGGAGCCACGTCTACCCCCCTGTGGCGACGGGATGGTACGGGCCACTACTTGTGCAACGCCTGTGGACTCTACCATAAGATGAACGGTCAGAACCGACCCCTCATCAAGCCCAAACGCAGACTGGTGAGCACGCGCGCGCGCGCGCACACACACACACACACACACACACACACACACACACACACACACACACACACACACACACACACACACACACACACACACACACACACACACACAGGGTCGGAGATGGGAGGGGGCAAAAAAAAAGAACAAGGTAGGGGGAGAGGGGCGAGGAGGGCCATAATTCCAGGAAAGTTATATTTTCCCAATCAGTTTCCGGGAATTGTGTTTCCCACTCACCCTTGTGCTCCTTTACACAGGCTGTTAGCGGAGTGCTGTCTATCTGTGCTGTTTCTGCTATCATTATTGCTGCTACTTCTGATACTGCTACTGATACCAGGGCCGGCATAGGCCTCTATCATCCCTCACTATATAGCTCACTGTGACTGTCTGCTGTGGAGGCTGTATGAGTGACTGGTGCACTGCACGCTTTGTGTAACTAAGTCACTTTATAGGTAACAGAAGAAAGGAAAAATAATGTGTTTCTTTTCTCTGCGAGTGAATCTAGGTGACTGGTGTGCAACATACTTGTAAATGGATATCTCTGCCTTTCGCTTAGCCAAATACTGGACTGGGCCTTCTTGCTGCTTGGCTGATATCACATTGTGTACTTCTCATCATGAACTCATTTCAACATCAATGTTGTGTTTTCCTCAGAGGGCAGCAGCCAGGTCAGATCCAGACTAATATAGACCAGTTACACAGCAGTTCAATGGACTATGTAAATGTTGTCATTACTGAAAATAGTCCTTCCAGACTTAATGTGCTGGTGACTCCATTGATTGCAAAAAATAAAATAAAACATTTGTTAGCATTAAATGTTAAAATCTATTATTTTCA
Organism: Oncorhynchus keta; assembly: GCF_023373465.1. NCBI lineage: Eukaryota > Metazoa > Chordata > Actinopteri > Salmoniformes > Salmonidae > Oncorhynchus > Oncorhynchus keta. The sequence goes on along the minus strand of NC_068430.1, from coordinate 35,075,881 downwards.
TATAACAGTAACTATTTATAGCCCTGAGCTAACCAGACTTTAAAACCATTGGTCTCAACAACAACAAACACGCAATTAAGGATGGCACCTCTGAAACAGCAATGGAGGGAATTGATATGACCCAATGAGATATAGATTTGCATCAAATACGAAAAACAAAGAAATAGGATTCTCCACGGCCTGTTGACAGATATGAGGACCTAAAGGATTATATGCATAAATGCCAAAATCTCTCGATTCAAGATATGATCTGAATATTTTCTGAAACATTTTGAATAGCCCACAATAGGCTACCGTTCGCGGGCGTAAACCTATTTGCATATGGACTAATACATCAACAGCATAATTATAATAATAATGTTATTAATAATTATATTCATAATAATTATAATGGTAGAAATCATGTAAAACATAATTTCATAATAACCATAAAAAATGTGTTTCGTTGAGCTAATTTTACTACTCGAAGTTGATTTTTTTAAGAGTATTTTTTTCCACGCTCCTCTTGAATAAATAAATAGGGGGTTTCCAGAAATAGAGACATTGCTTTAAAGCAAACTTCAATAAAGTTACATTAAACCAACGTGGAATAGACCTTAAATTTATGTCGGTGACCAGTGGGTCGGCTTATTTTCTGCAACTTCATATTTGGAATTTGAATATCGGCCTAATTAGCGTACGCCTGTTCAAATGATTTACGAATCGGTTCCCAAATGTCTCAGGGTGCATAATAAGATTATTAATCTATTAATCAAAGGTTACGTATAACAGTATTGAACGCATTTAATGCTTGAGACATAAGTAGATAATTTAGGCCTACATATTTCATGTTGACTGCGTTTGTTTAAGACCATCCTAGAGATCATATAATCCTGTGCGCATCTTGATAAGAGAATGTTCGAGATATGGCTGAGGCAAATACAGACAGACTATTGACATTCAGCCGACAGCATGAAGACTGCACTGATCTGAATCATCCAATGCAGGCTATACAAAAAGCATCACCGACGCGACTCCGTTTGATTTTGGACTGTAGGCCTATTTAGAGAGTCTCGAGACCCGTTTTTAGATTTTTCTGAAACATTTGATTGTGCGGTTTTACATTGAAACCTGAAACGCCATGTAGGCCTAGGCTATGCATTTTGGGGTCAACGCATATCCCTGGACCACAATCAATATAGCTTCAACCTGCAATAAAAACGTATTAAAGTTTCATCATTTTCCCGTTGGTCCTAATGTCTGAAAAATCCAGTCGTTGTTTTTCTCCCTGAGTCAGTAGCCGGTGCGTTTGTAGCCTACTTTTCAGCTCGCGTGTTTTCAGTACTCGCGCAGGGTCCTTCCAGTCGTTTCCTATCCGGATATCTGCCGGTACCGATAAGGAAGCGAGGCCAGCACATGTTTCCGTTCGTCGCGCGCTAGTACACTTACTTTTTTTTCATAGCAGTGGTCAAGCAGGCCAGTCCTCAATATATAGAATATAGCAAAGCGATTAGTACAACATTTAAGGACACTTTATGTGCACAGAAAAAAAGCTATGGGGAACTAGATGCGTGCAGGCCGCGCAGAGGAGGTGAAATAAATGGGTTTATGCCCTGTTACCTGTGGGACAAATGCGAGGGCTCCAGCCTCGACTTGTAGACTTCTTTACTACGAAGTTTGTTTATATTGGGCAATTTTGACGCAATTTCTACTTGAATCAATAGAGAGGTATTTTGCATTAATCCATATTTTATGATTGTCCTTAAGTGTGTAGGCCCATGCACTATTCTGACTGAGGGTTCAGATTACCATATTTTGCTGAAGGGGTATATGTAAGTTTTATGCGTGTAACTGTCTCATATTAAGTGTGAAGAATCCATCTGTAATGACAGGGGATCGCACATGCTGCCCTATGGCCCCCCTCGCTACCTAATCTCTATTCAATAGCAATGCTTTGCATCTGAGAGGAAGAGCTTTGATAGTCAGTGTTCATCCGTGTACTACTGTGTCTGTGAAATAAAAAAAAATTCACATGCTGGGAGAAAACTAGCCAATAAAGACAACCCATTACTTTCTTATATGATCTATTCAGCATGACTTTTATAGTAACCCCTGATTTATTAGGTTAATAGAGACCAATTCATACACTAACAATACAACTATTTGGTGTATTTGATCAATAGTCTGTCAGGGAATGTAAAGACTGGATACCTTTTCACTGCATAATTCCGTCATTATTAAATCGCATTGCAATAAACTATCAAACTATCACGCAATATGAATACATTTCTGATATCATATGCAAAGCTATAACTATAAGGAACAACTTCCATCTAAAACAGCATGAAATATGATGTTTTCTCGGCTCCTGGCAGCTGATATACAAATACTGTACACACCGCCCGACACTAACGTCATTCCCAACCTATGCTTTCATGTGTTGTGTGTCCGTGCTGTTGTGGTCGAATAAAGGCCTTCTTCATGTTCCTCTCCAGTCTGCGGCCAGACGAGCCGGCACCTGTTGTGCTAACTGTCAGACCACCACCACCACACTGTGGAGGCGCAACGGCAATGGAGACCCCGTGTGCAACGCCTGCGGCCTTTACTACAAGCTGCACAACGTAAGTCTTTCACTGCTGACAGCCTGACCAGCCCTTACCCACACGCAGCCTGACCAGCCCTTACCCACACGCAGCCTGACCAGCCCTTACCCACACGCAGCCTGACCAGCCCTTACCCACACGCAGCCTGACCAGCCCTTACCCACACGCAGCCTGACCAGCCCTTACCCACATGCAGCCTGACCAGCCCTTACCCACACGCAGCCTGACCAGCCCTTACCCACACGCAGCCTGACCAGCCCTTACCCACACGCAGCCTGACCAGCCCTTACCCACATGCAGCCTGACCAGCCCTTACCCACACGCAGCCTGACCAGCCCTTACCCACACGCAGCCTGACCAGCCCTTACCCACACGCAGCCTGACCAGCCCTTACCCACACGCAGCCTGACCAGCCCTTACCCACATGCAGCCTGACCAGCCCTTACCCACATGCAGCCTGACCAGCCCTTACCCACACGCAGCCTGACCAGCCCTTACCCACACGCAGCCTGACCAGCCCTTACCCACACGCAGCCTGACCAGCCCTTACCCACAAGCAGCCTGACCAGCCCTTACCCACACGCAGCCAGACCAGCCCTTACCCACACGCAGCCAGACCAGCCCTTACCCACACGCAGCCTGACCAGCCCTTACCCACACGCCGCCTGACCAGCCCTTACCCACACACAGCCTGACCAGCCCTTACCCACACACAGCCTGACCAGCCCTTACCCACACACAGCCTGACCAGCCCTTACCCACACACAGCCTGACCAGCCCTTACCCACACACAGCCTGACCAGCCCTTACCCACACGCAGCCAGCCAGGTCAGGAAGACGAAAAGGTTGCACTGATTGGAATAGGATAAGGAAGAGGGATAGGGAGAAAGGGATGGAGGGAAGGAGGGAGAGATGGATGCAGAGCTTGGCCCCACAGACACACTGGGCCCTGTTGGTGTTTTCTTTCTTTGTGCTTTATTGTTTCCATGGTAGGCGTCATCCCCTTGAGACTCACAATGGTGGGACTGTTATTCAGACAGACCAACTGCGTCTGTTCAAATGAGGCATAACTGTTGAAGGTTAAGTCTTGGTGCATTGCCATGTATTACATTGAATATGGCCTTGGTTTTAGGGAGTAAGCTGCGTACTGTTTCTGCATTTTATTTGTATTGTTACATTTCTTTAGAAAAAAAGACAAATAACTGTATCTAGATATGGTTATTCCTGTACGTAGTCCATTCAATTCAAACACATTAAGTTGATTATAAACCCTCCCAACCCGGTCACTCATCTCTCCCTCCATCTCCTTCTCCCTACAGGTGAACCGACCTCTGACCATGAAGAAGGAAGGGATCCAGACACGCAACCGCAAGATGTCCAACAAGTCCAAGAAGGGCAGGCGGGGCAACGACGGTTACGAGGAGCTCTCTAAGTGCATGCACGAGAAGTCCTCTCCTTTCAGTGCTTCCTCCCTGGCTGGACACATGACCCACATGGGCCACCTGCCCCCCTTTAGCCACGCCGGTCACATGCTGCCCACCCCCACACCCATACACCCCTCATTTGGCCACCCCCACCACTCCAACATGGTTACCGCCATGGGCTGAGCTGGGGAGGATGGGGAGGCACTGGGGATGTGAAGATTGTTCCATTTTCTAATGGGGGTTGAGGGTCGTATAGGCCTCTTGCTTGAGGACAATGTGTATAATGTTAAAGACATGCATTTGGTTTGTCTATGTTGATTGTCTTGCTGTATAGAGAGAATGTAAAGGGTACGTGGGGTATGGGGGAACCAGGCAGCATCCACTGATGGGTGGGGTGGGGTGGGGTCGGGGCGGGGCTATTTTACTCTCTATTAGGTACCTTCTTAGACCAGAGATAGACTACACCTCACCTCCACCCATCCCCATGCATATACCGTCCCCTCCCACCTCGCCCCCGTCCTGCTGCAGTGGTATGTGCCGAGCAAGTCTGAAGTAACTGTGAATATTGTAAATGTGTGAGATACGAGGGTGGTGAAGACAACTTTGGGGCGAAGACAGAGCAATTCCCTTCACACCATTTAACAAATATATGCTGGATTTCTGCTCATGGACTTCTACTATTTTTAATGGACATTACAACAAAAAAAGAAACAAGTAAAATAAAAAAATAAGTTTATAAAGCTTAATTTGAAACTGTATATTATTAATGGTATTATTATTATTGTTGTTATTATTGTTATCCAGATAATTTATTTTCACTGCCTTTTGCCTTTTTCTTTCACCTGAAACATTATGGATATTGTTATCAACATTTCTATCATTATAAATATATTTTTAGCTGACGCGCTTTCTCTGAGCTGTTAAACATTTCCTCCTAATGATAATAAAGGAATCAAGTTTAATTCTGCCAACTGCTCCCTCTTCACATGAACCCCTAGTGAAGGAGAAGAGGACTGTGTGTTTAAAACCTTCAGCAAGGAGACAGAGAGAGATACACAGAGCAGAGAAATAGATTGAATAAAACAGATACCCAGTATTTGCCATTTCTGCTGCCACACTGGATACTTCATACAGAAAATCTGATGCTATTGTTGGAATAATAAGCTGATTTACACATTAACACGAGCAACATATCTGTTCTATCAATCCTATTTCTATGTTTGGAATAGTCTTTTTTGAACTTTGTCCTGTTCTACATTACCTAGGCCTCTCCTGTTCCATCAGTGTTGCCATGGTGATGAACAGTAGCCTGTACCTCTTGGTTTCTCTGTGATGTGTGTCTCTTTTTCCACAGCACAGTTTTGATTTGCTGCCTCTCTACTTAGCAGATAGAAAACCACACACCTGCTCTTTATTACCTGTCCAAAACAATTATAACCTGACAATCTGGATGCCATTACGTACTGATGATAATAAAGAAAACTTGTAAACATGAATGAGACTTCTCTGAGACGTATTTTCCGCACGCACGCACGCACGCACGCACGCACGCACACACACACACACACACACACACACACACACACACACACACACACACACACACACACACACACACACACACACACACACACACACACACACACACACACACACACACACACACACCGAATAGCAGGTTTCCCCAACTGGCTGCCTGCAGGTTATTTTATTGTTGGGACATAAAATATTAGAAACACCAGCAAATCAGCTCTAAGTGATCTTTTCCACAGTATTGCCATGCATAATATAGAGATATGTGATTGTATACAAATGTAAGCACGTTTTGAAATGATTATGTTTTTTTCAAATATTACATCTGTTTGGGCTTCTTGTGGCTGATTTGCAGTTTACAAATTATTGGTAATTATGTTCCGGCCTCCTGACCATCCGCTCAAGAAATAGTTCCGCGGCTGAATCTAGTTGATGATCACTGCCATATAGCATAAAATGTGAATGGGAATGTTTGGGTAACAAGTGATTTAGCTTTGTGCCAATGCAGTAAGGGCAGAGCCGGCCTTACACGTCTGGGGGCCCTAAGCAAGATTTTTGTGGGCTCCCTCTTGACTGCGTAGAGAAATGTATTAGTTTTACAGTTAATTTCCTGCAAATCCACACATTTTTCCATGGGGAGTAGAGACTTTTTTGCAGTTTTAAAGCTGATTTCCTGAGAAAGAAAACTGCTTAACTAGACACAAGCTGCTACGACTATAATTGGGATCATTTGCTTAAATCTTTTGACCTGAGAACTACAACAAAAACAGTAGCTGAATGGAATGGATGTCATATTCTGATTAAAATCATTGTGGGAAGTTAGTTGAATCAAGAGGCATTCAGCCATGACATAGTAAACATTATTTTGGTTAGCTAGCCAGCTAACATTAACATAACAAGCTAGCTCTTCTGTACAAATTATATTTCTGCTGTTTATCTAAATAAACACCTTGGAATGTGTTTATGGTGGAACTTTCTGTACGTTTTCCTTCAACACTTTGTGTATAGAGCACCCCAATAGAGACAGACAGCGATACCGAGACCGAGTGCGCACTGACTGTTGTGTGTTGTGCTTAAAAGGGTCCGTGCGGAAACGAGTGCGCTTAAAAGGGCCTTTGCGGTGAAGAAATGGTTATGCGATTAATGGAGTAAAACAATTAAGGGGGCCCCCATAGCGGCAGCGTGCCCTACGTGACCGCTTATGTCGCTTATGCCTGGAGCCGGCCCTGAGTATAGCCGCTACACAGTGTCCATATTTCCATTCATTCACATCTCTTTACATCTGTCATGTATATTCATATTTATAATAGCATGTATATTAATGCCATAAGACCAGTATGTGAACATTTGGAAAAATCCAAAGATCTAACATGACACAGAAGCAACCTAACACTGATCTCCATCTACCAACTGGATAGATGCATGCAGCAGGTGTCATAACACATGATGCACCCAAAGAGCTTTCCCACGTAATGAATACCTGCTTGAGATGTTTCTTAGAGAACACGTTGTGCTGATCCTCAGTGGATCACAGTCTATCAGACTCATCAACCGATATCCATTCTCTAATTAACTTGCTGTGCCCCAAACATTTGAGACATACAATGTTGACAGAATCGGAGCGGTTTGAACCATATGTTACATATATCTACACTGATACTCAACCGGCAGCATCTGTTCAGTGAAAAGACTCGCTGAACTCATTGTGTAATGAGGGTCCTCTCTCCTCAGACAGTACCATGATGCCATCTTGCCTATGACCCTGGGAGCCATGTTGGATCTCAGCCTTCCAGTCAGCACACAGAAACAGAATGAGAGTGTGTCTGTGTCTGTCAGGACCCTTATGAAAGCCACATGGGCCACGGACGGGTTGTTCCTACTTTCTACATCCAGCTATAATCTATATGGGTTCAAATGGTTTGGAAAACGTACTGCTTGGGAACACTCATTTACTATGAGTTATAGTCTGTGGTTTGTCTGTAGTTCTGTGAAATAACATTTGCTCTGCCCTCAGGGCTACAGGACCAGGGTCTCAGACAGCACACCACAGGGGTCATCCTGAGTGTGAGCGCCTGAATCAGCCCCCTCCTCCGTCCCTCCCCTCCCAACCTCCTTGACCTCTCACCCTGGAAGCACTTACACTGTCATTCTGCCAGACCCTCCCGCTCTACACACACAGACATATTTACGGATCCTTTTAAAGTGTCACGACTCCCCGCAAAAATATTTCACAGCAAAACAAAGACACCTCGGTCGTAAAGAAGGAGAGATGAAAAGCAGAGTGGAGCGATAGAGAGTCGAATGGCAGGGTGAATCACTAGGAGGGCTGGGGTGGAGGAGGAGATGGGGGAAGAGGGTAGAGAGACGATAGGAGCGGGTGGACCTCCTAAATAAGTGGCCTTCAAGGTTTACTGGACCCCCTCGCCTTCTCTCCCCTACATACCTCCTCCTCCTCCATTTGTTTTTCCACCAAACTCAATTAATAGAATCAAAAGCCGGGCCAGGCTGGACTTCAGAGGGACCAGTTAAAGGAGAGATGGAGATAAAGAAGATGAAAGAGGAAGCAGCTTGTTCCAGTTCAGCCCATGGTCCGTTTTGGTGGGCTGGGGTTGAGGGGGTGGGGGTGGGGGGTGGGGTGGGGGGCTATCCACTTAGAAGAAGACAGAGAAAAAAAGACATCCCCCCTCAACTTCCTGAGATGCCAACATTTGGCAAAACAAAAGATGTAAAGGAGATGCATCATCAAAGTGAAGATACAGAACTCCAGACAAACCACAGACTATAACTCGTGGTAAATGAGTGTTCCCAAGCTGTACGTTTTCCAAACCATTTGAACCCATATAGATTACAGCTGGATGTAGAAAGTAGGAACAACAGCATAGTAGAGAAGCATGTAAATGAATGAATGACCTCCACTGGTAAAACTAATGTTAAGTCATTAAATATACTAGAGGTTCCACTGTCTCGGCATCACCTGGGTGGCACAGCTATGGCACAAGGGTTAGGGGTCAGGGTAGTAGGCTACCTGAGGTCAGGAGTAAGAAAGTGAAGTGAGTGAAGTGTCACCTCCTATAATAGCTCTGTGCCCTGGTGTCCCAATGACCTAACCTGGGACATGAGCTAAAGGACCTCAGTGGGATCTGGGTTTCTGCATGCACACGCGCACGTGCACGCGCACACGCACACGCACACGCACACACACACACACACACACACACACACACACACACACACACACACACACACACACACACACACACACACACACACCCTGAGAGAGAGAATATTATAGTAAATATGTCACTGGGGCTGCTGCTTCCACCCAAGACTGTGGCTTTACGAAACAGGGATGATCACAGGGCATCATCGTAGCACAGAGATGCCAACACTACAATCAGACACAATACAAATACTGTGAGACCATTATCATGTAAAGCTGCGCCTTTCATGGGGCATGCAGGTAGCTTTGTCTCCTCTCAATACAGCATTAGCGTCCCCAAACTGGAACGAAACAGGAAGAGAAAGACATAACAGGAAACACTTATGGGGGTTTATTATGACCAAAGGGAAAATAGCTGGCACACACACACACACACACACTCACTCGTTCACACACACTCATGTGCGCACACACATTCACACGCGCACACACACATTCACACACTTGCACACCTATTTCCCCCATTTGTAGCCCTGGTTACACAGCAGAAAGGCCTTAGTAGCAGAGGAAGAACTTGCGGATACATGGTTCATTCTCTGTGAAAAGTGGGATGCCCTCCAACCACCACCTAGGACAGCTCCCCTCTCCTGTCAGAAGCAGACAAATTAATCTTTCTTGTCTCCAAACAATCACTCCTTTTATTCCCATTGTGAGGGAGAGAGAGAGAAAGAGAGTGAGAGAGAGAGCGAGAGAGAGAGAGAGAGAGAGAGAGAGAGAGAGAGTGAGAGAGAGAGTGTTCTGGTTCTAATTTTAAGAATTGATATCAGTGCTTCTATAACAGGCAGCATGTGCTAAATATCATTGTGAATGATGGCTAGAGGGAGGAGAGCTGCTGTTCACACACGGTGAGGCAGATCCATGAGCTAGGCTAATGCTAGCACTGCGTCGTCCTGTGTGTGTATGAGGGCCCCTGGGACTGGGCCCCGCTATCCTATGACACGCCTGACAAAAGGCCCCAAGAAAACATGAGAGAGGGGGAATCTAGGCCAGGAGGGAGGGAGCGATGCGCAGAGGGAGGGAAGAAGAGGTGCAAGTGGAGGTGTGTCGCTGGCCCACAAACACCTGAGAAAGCGGGGTAACACCTCCCCAACATCTCTCCACTCTCCACGTGCCAAGCTGCTTGAGGCACTGAACCTCATCACTGGTTTGACCACTCAGACATATAGGACTGATATATACCATGTGGTACACACACAACCTTGGGGGTCACAGACTGACGTCCCCCATTGGAAAGTCATGGTCCAAATCAAGGGACCAGCCAGCCGTCTGTCCTGGCGTTAGATCCAGTAGTTCCACCAGAGGCCCTGTCCCCAGTCCTCTCACCCCAGTCAGGAGGGCTGAATCTGGGCCAGAGCCACTGGGCCTGCTGGGGCTCGTCTCCATCCTCCATTCCTCTGGGCAGACGGCAGGCTTCCACAGATAAGGCTGTCTATTTGTTCACAGACGATGCAGCCCTCTGTTATGTCTGCACCCCCACCCTCCACCCTCCGCCCTGCCCTTATCCCTCTGCCTACCCCCTGCCTTCCCTCTCACCTCCATCTCCCCAGTGTCTGCTACTCCTCAGGGGCTTCCACCTGCAGCACACTAGGACCACCAGGAATGCTGCCAGTGACTCAACAACAACACAACACACACAGATGCACACACATGTACACAACAGACACACACGCACGCACGCACGCACACACACACACACACACACACACTTGAGCTGCTCTCTGAGGCCCCATGCACCAACCCGACCATACTCCCCACACACTCTCCCCGTCTCACCCACTCACTCACTCACTCACGTGTGTGTGTGTGTGTGTGTGTGTGTGTGTGTGTGTGTGTGTGTGTGTGTGTGTGTGTGTGTGTGTGTGTGTGTGTGTGTGTGTGTGTGTGTGTGTGTGTGTGTGTGTGTGTGTGTGTGTGTGTGTGTGAGAGGGGAGATTGGTGCGATAGGACCGATCTGACGCTGATCCATGTGGCTATCTGAAGGCCTCTGTCTGCCGGCCTGTTGTTGCATCTCATCAGGGAATTTAGCCAGGTCCACTGAAATAAAACATGTTATCACTGCATCTGTCCATGGAGACTTCTCTCTCATTCTCCTTCTTTCCCTCACTCACTCTCTCTTTCTCTATCGCTCTATCTATACTTACAGCAGGCAACAAACCACTCACCATTAGCACTCTGCAGAAATGTTTACCTAAGGTCTCTGTTTACTTGCTGTTTACATTATCTTCCATTCTATTCTGTTGGCGTTCTGTCATTCTGCAGTGTTCTGTCAGGGTAATAGACTTGAAATCATTAGAGCTAATGACATAAAAAGATGTGAAACAGATATTCACATTGAGGCATTTTCTATGGGAGACCAGAGGGATGTGTTGTAGTATCATAGCTCACTTGACCTCTGTGTGACCTGCAGAGCAGAGTACATATCAGATGAGAGGCCCCACTGACCTAAGACCAAACTCTGGAGAAAGAGAGAGAGACAGAGAGAGAGAGACAGAGACAGAGCGGGAGAGAGAGAGAGCGAGGGGGAGAGGGCAGGATTATATGAGTGCTGGGGTAGAGTGGTATAGAGAGGTTGGCTGATTGGATGTAATGTAGCAGGGTTGATGAGGGATCATCTCCAAACACAGCTAGGCTTGCCTGCCTGCTGTGTGTGTCGCTGCTCAGATGTTGCAACAGCAGCGAATTCTGCAGCTCTTATCTCACCTAGGCAGATCACATCATTGATATCCTGTTCTCTCTCTCTGCACTGGAAATGACTGCTAGCCAAACTAATGATCACTCAAATGAAAAAAACACACACACACACACACACACACACACACACACACACACACACACACACACACACACACACACACACACACACACACACACACACACACACACACACACACACACACACACACACACACACACACACACACACACACACAACACACACAAACACACACACACACACACACACACACACACACACACACACACACACACACACACACACACACACACACACACACACACACACACACACACACACACACACACACACACACACACACACACACACACACAAATAAAACACACATACACATGTGTATGCCCGCCTCGAATACACACAAGAATGCACAAGCATACATGAATACATATAGTGCCTTCAGAAAGTATTCACACCCCTTGACATTTTGTTGTGTTACAGCCTGAATTTAAAATTGATTTCATTTAGATGTTGTGTAACTGGCCTACAGACAATATCCCATAATGTCAAAGTGGAATTATGTTTTTAGAAGTGTTTACAAACTAATAAAAAATCCAAAGCTGAAATGTCTTGAGTCAATAAGTATTCAACCCCTTTGTTATGGCCTAAATAAGTTCAGGAGTAAAAATGTGCTTAACAAGTCACATAATAAGTTGCATTTTGACGACCTCATCTCTGTACACCAGACAGACATGCAGATCATTGTAAGGTCCTTCAGTCAAGCAGTGAATTTCAAACGCAGATTCAATCACAATGACCAGGGAGGTTTTCCAATGCGTCGCAAAGAAGGGAACCTATTGGTAGATGGGTAAAACATTTAAAAAAGAAGACTTTGAATGTTCTTTTGAGCATGATGAAGTTATTCATGACACTTTTTGAACGGTGTATCAATTACACACAGTCACCACAAAGATACAGGCTTCCTTCCTAACTCAGTTGCGGGAGAGAAAGGAAACCGCTCATGGATTTTGCCATGAGGCCAAAGGTTACTTTGATTTAATGGCTGTGACAGGAAAAACTGAGGATGGATCAACGACATTGTAGCTACTCCACAATATTAACCTAAATAACAGAGTGAAAAGAAGGAAGCATGTACAGAATAGAAATACCCCAAAACATGCATCCTGTTTGCAATAATGCACTAAAGTAATACTGCATGTCTTTATGTCCTGAATACAAAGTGTTATGTTTGGGGCAAATCCATCTTGAGAGTCTATAAGATTCTTGCTGTAATGAAAAGCGCCAAAAAAATAATATAATATTATTATTATTACATCACCACTCTTAATATTTTCAAGCATGGTGGTGGCTGCATCATGTTATGGGTATGCTTGTCATTGGTAAGGACTAGAGAGTTTTTTAGGATAAAAAAAAACCTTGGAATAGAGCTAAGCACAAGCAAAATCCTAGAGGAAACCCTGGTTTAGTCTGCTTTCCAAAAGACACTGGGAGACAAATTCACCTTTCAGCAGGACAATAACCTAAAACACAAGGCCAAATATACCATGGAGTCGCTTACCAAGATGACATTGAATGTTCCTGAGTGGCCTAGTTCTGGCTTGAAAATCCATGGCAAGACTTGAAAATGGCTGTCTAGCAATGATCAACAACCAACTTGACAGAGTGTGAAGAATTTTTAAATGAATAACGTGCAAATATTGTTCAATCCAGGTGTGAAAAGCTCTTAGAGACTTACCCAGAAAGAATCACAGCTGTTATCGCTGACAAAGGTAATTCTAACATGTATTAGCTCCGGGGTGTGAATAGTTACATGTTTACATAAGTCAGAAGTTTACATACACATTAGCCAAATACATTTATACTCAGTTTTTCACAATTCCTGACATTTAAATCCATGTACAAATGCCCTCTTAGGCCAGTAAGGATCACCACTTTCTTTTAACAATGTGAAATGTCAGAATAATAGTAGAGAGAATGATTTATTTCAAGTTTTATTTATTTCATCCGGTTGCCAGCGGGTCAGAAGTTTACATACACTCAATTAGTATTTGGTAGCATTGCATTTAAATTGTTTAACGTGGGTCAAACGTTTCAGGTAGGCTTGCACAAGCTTCCCACAATAAGTTGGGTGAATTTTGGACCATTCCTCCTGACAGAGCTGGTGTAACTGAGTTGGGTTTGTAGGCCTCCTTGCTCACACATGCTTTTTCAGTTCTGCCCACAAATTGTCTATGGGATTGAGGTCAGGGCTTTGTGATTGCCACTCCAACACCTTGACTTTGTTGTCCTTAAGCCATTTTGCCACGACTTTGGAAGTATGCCTGGGGTCATTGTCCATTTGGAAGACCCAGTTGTGGCCAAGCTTTAACTTCCTGACTGATGTCTTGAGATGTTGCTTCAATATATCCACATCATTTTTTCTCCTCGTGAGGCCATCTATTTTGTGAAGTGCACCAGTCCCTCCTGCAGCAAATCACCCCCACAACATGATGCTGCCACCACTGTGCTTCACGGTTGGGATGGTGTTCTTCGGGTTGCAAGCCTCCCCCTTTTTCCTCCAAACATTACGATGGTCATTATGGCCAAAAAGTTATATTTTTGTTTCATCAAACCAGAGGACATTTCTCCAAAAAGTACGATCTTTGTCCCCATGTGCAGTTGCAAACCGTAGTCTGTCTTTTTTATAGCGGGTTTGGAGCAGTGGCTTCTTCCTTGCTGAGCGGCCTTTCAGGTTATGTCGATATAGGATTAGTTTTACTGTGGATATAGATACTTTTGTACCTGTTTCCTCCAGTATCTTCACAAGGTCCTTTGCTGTTGTTCTGGGATTGATTTGCAGTTTTCGCACCAAAGTACGTTCATCTCTAGGAGACTGAGCGCATCTCCTTCCTGAGCGGTATGACGGCTGTGTGGTCCCATGGTGTTTATACTTGCATACTATTGTTTGTACAGATGAACGTGGTACCTTCAGGCATTTGGAAATTGCTCCCAAGGATGAACCAGACTTGTGGAGGTCTACATTGTTTTTCTGAGGTCGTGGCTGATTTATTTTCATTTTCCCATGATGTCAAGCAAAGAGACACTGAGTTTGAAGGTAGGCCTTGAAATACATCCACAGGTACACCTCCAATTGACTCGTATTGTCAATTAGCCTATCAGAAGCTTCTAAAGCCATGACATCGCTTTCTGGGATTTCCCAAGCTGTTTAAAGGCACAGTCAACTTAGTGTATGTAAACTTCTGACCCACTGGAATTGTGATGCAGTGAATTATAAGTGAAATAATCTGTCTGTAAACAAGTGTTGGAAAAATGACTTGTGTAGTAGTAGATGTCCTAACCGATTTACCCAAACTATAGTTTGCTAACAAACGAGTTATAGTGACTCCAACCAAAGTGAATGTAAACTTCCAACTTCAACTGTATTTAAATGAGATACTGTTTTAGTGTATTTTATTCTCAAGAAATGTTAAAACATGATTTCACTTCATCATTATGGGGTATTGTCTGTAGATGAGTGAGAAAACATTTATTTCATCCATTTTAAAGTCAAGCTGTAACACAACAAAATGTGGAATAAGTCAAGAGGTATGATTACTTTCTGAAGGCACTGTACAAGCATGCGTGTGCACGCCATACACATGCAAACATGCACACACCTGCAAAAATATAACGCTTTCTCAACCGACTCCAAGCCTGCTAGGGAAGTGCGTGTTCTCTTTGTGCTGAAATAGGTGTGTGTGTTGTGTGTGTTCCATGTTGGAGGATCTCTTTGTGCTGAAATAGGTGTGTGTGTTGTGTGTGTTCCATGTTGGAGGATCTCTTTGTGCTGAAATAGGTGTGTGTGTTGTGTGTGTTCCATGTTGGAGGATCTCTTTGTGTCCGATACATAAATGGCCGAACATCATCTACATTTTATGTGAGTCTCACAAGTTGCTTTTGACACTCAGTCTTGCCTTATCTACCCAACAAACCTCACATCCACACATTCCCCACTTCTCTATCTCCCTATCTATCTCTCTGTCTTTCGCTCTCTTTAATTTGGGCTGATTGCCATTCTGACGGCTGCCCCTCTTATCAGCCTCCATCGTGCTGCTCTTTCATTTCCTCTCCCCCTTATTGCTTTTCTTTTTTACATTTCTGAGCTGTGCCACTTTAACCCTTCCAGCTCCTGGATGGGCGCCAGCAGTACCTCTGACATCACACACACACTGACCCCTTGTGACCTCTCATGGATCAACATGGCGTTGTTCCCAGCATTATCGCTGTTATCATAGGTTACCATCTCTGTCGTTAGTTACAATATCATTACATGCAATATTACTAATAATATGAACAAGTACCTAACACTCACAGCATCTACTGCATGTAACCTTCCACCACTCACTACACACAATGAGATAAGGAGCTTGTAAACTGATTGCAAATACACAGATACATGCAAATCACATACTCCTCGACTAATTCCATCCACATTTTTTGGTGTTACAGCCTTAATTCAAAATGTATTCAACATTCTTTTCTCACCCATCTACACACAATACCCCATAATCACAAAGTGAAAGCATGTTTGCATATTTATTGAAAATGAAATACAGAAATATCTAATTGACATAAGTATTCCCACCCTTTCTGAAGATACTGTATACACACACGCACATACAGTACAACATCACACACATCAACACGTACACAGACCATATACACACAGAGGGCGGGGAAGCGAAACCAGGCCAAGAGAAACTGGAGACATGGATTGTGAGTAACGAGAGAAAAGGAGGGAAAGAAAGACAGACAGCGATAGACGGAGAACATCATATCCTGCGGCTTGAAGGACAGACCCCACTGTCACTGTGCAATACATTACAGAGCAGAACTACCGCTTCTCCACACACACACACACACACAGACACACACACACACACACACACACACACACACACACACACACACACACACACACACACACACACACACACACACACACACACACACACACACACACACACACACACACACACACACACACACATCTGCTATTGTTGCTGTGGCCACAGCCTCCTGATGCATTGTCCCTTATAATACCTCACACAATGAACATGTTTTGTCAACGACTTAAAATACTTTTCGTGTGGACAGAAAACACTGCTGCCATTTAGTGCTGCAACATTTCAAGGAGCCTTAAGATAAGACACTCGCCCAACCCTTTAACCTCTTTTAACGATCACACACTGCACTCATAAATGTCAACTCAAGCCAAAGTAAGGGCCAGCCCACATGACCTGACCAGGAAAACGTTAAGTTAGTCACTATAAAAGTCTCTTCACTTGCTACAGTTGACATCAATGACAACATTATAGGATATCCATTTCTGAGGAAAATGATTGACAGTTTTGTGCACCAGGAGGGAGGAGCAGATGTCAGGGGTCAGCTGAAACCCAGACATCGCAAGGATAACTCCAGAACTGGGACATTGGCCTTGCACTACTCCCCATGTAAAAAACACATATTTTCCATTTTAGACTTCACAACTATCGTGAAGAGAAAAAGACTCTATGTCTGTCTGAGATAGTCCTCCCTCAGCTGCCCCTGTCACCATGGCGACTGACATCACAGGTCATCACGGTGACATTAGAGTCCCTTTAGAGTGAATGGAGGTGGATAGAGATAGTGTATGTGGAGGGGTGTCTGGAAATAAAGGAGGGAAGAGAGAGAGAGGAGGAGAGAGAGAGACAGTAAAAGAGAGGAGAGGGCTATTTGAGAAGTTCCCTTGGCAGCCAGTCAAACAAGACTGTGATATTCCTGTGGAATGCAGGCGAACAGAGATAGAAAGGGAGAGAGTAAAAGAAGAGAAAGAGAGTCAGTGTGTGAGAAAAGAGGCCTATATGTGAAACACAACAGTACATAAATATACCTCTCTGTCTCATTCTCTGGCTCAGCAGCCCATTTCTCTGTAGACTGTAGACATCTCTCTATTCAACTCCCTTTTCAGGCTCTCTCATGACCTGCTGATCAGTGGAGGAGATAGCCTCCCTCTTCCTCCCCCCCTCCTTGCCATGTTACCAAACTATGAACGGAGAAGGGGTAAGGGGGTGAGGTGGTGAGGGGGGCAGTATGGAGAACAATGTGCTGACTGTGTAACCATAAGACTTTATGACAGCCCAGGCCTCACTGTGGGCAGAACCAGTCCAAGCTCAACCAATCACATTGGACCAAGCCAGCCAGGTCAACCTTACCTCTTCCATCTTACCCAGCTGTACACAAACCTATAGTTATCACAACATAATCATCAGGGCTCAGTGTGTGATTGAAAGCGTGTACAAGTGGAGATGGCATGAAAACACACGGTGTCTGATTAACCTCATATAACTATTAAACAAATCTTAGGTTATAACAAATACACATGTCTTAAGTGTAAAACTAATAATGAGTCAATAATATATTTCAAGACAAGGCATATGGGGATGTATTGAGACACCCAATGGGCTGGACGATTCTCTTTTCATCGCTCATCTTGAAAAAAAACGTATACTAGAAACATGGAAATCAAATCAATCCGCCAACAATTAGAACATCAAATAGTTTATAATTGAAATAGCCAGTTGGTACAATTTAAGGCCAAGTCACAAACAATAATGTAGTCACTAGTGATGGGGGTGTGAGCAAGCAGATCTGGGCAGATGAGATGTAGTCATTGTTTTTGTGCATCTGTAAGTTGTTGTTCGTGTGTATACGTTTGTATCTGGCGTAAAAAAGTAAGTATATATACATCAATATATTTTATATGCAATTTTTTTTACAAATATAAACACAAACTGTTTCACATCAAATGATACATAAACAACTCATTCAGACTGCAAGGAGCATAAATACAATCAAATCAGAAAAGCCCACACACATTTACACACAGTTGAAGTCGGAAGATTACATACACCTTTGCCAAATACATTTCAACAACATTTTTCACAATTCATGACATTAAAATTAAATTCAGTCTTAGGTCAGTTAGGAACACCACTTAATTTTAAGAATGTGAAATGTCAGAATAATAGTAGAGAGAATTATTTCTGCTTTTCTTTCTTTCATCACATGCCCAGTGGGTGAGAAGTTTACATACACTCAATCAATATTTGGTAGATGTCACACCCTGACCATAGAGAGCCCTTGGTTCTCTATGGTGTAGTAGGTCAGAGCGTGACTAGGGGGTGATCTAGTATATCTATTTCTATGTTGGTGCTAATGTGGTTCCCAATTAGAGGCAGCTGTTTGGAGATCATATTTAGGTAGCTATTTCCCCACCTGTGTTTTGTGGGATATTGATTGTTTGTTAGTGTGTTTGGGCACTACGTCCTCACGGTCTTTGTAAGTTTTGTTATTTCGGATTTGTTGGTTTCACTTAAATAAATATGTGGAACTATACTCACGCTGCGCCTTGGTCCGCTCATTTCCAAGATCGTGACAGTAGCACTGCCTTTAAATTGTTTAACATGGGTCAAATGTTTCGGGTAGCCTTCCACAAGCTTTGGACCATTCCTCCTGACAGAGTTGGTGTAACTGAGTCAGGTTTTCAGGCCTCCTTGCTCGCACATGCTTTTTCAGTGTTGCCCACAAATTGTCTATGGGATTGAGGTCAGGGCTTTGTGATGGCCACTCCAATACCTTGACTTTGTTGTCCTTAAGCCATTTTGCACAACTTTGGAAGTATGCTTGGGGTCATTGTCCATTCGGAAGACCCATTTGCGACCAAGCTTTAACTTCCTGACTGATGTCTTGAGATGTTGCTTCAATATATCCACATCATTTTTCCTCCTCGTGAGGCCATCTATTTTGTGAAGTGCACCAGTCCCTCCTGCAGCAAATCACCCCCACAACATGATGCTGCCACCCCCTGTGCTTCACAGTTGGGAAGGTGTTCTTCGGCTTGCAAGCCTCCCCCTTTTTCCTCCAAACATTACGATGGTCATTATGGCCAAAAAGTTAGATTTTTGTTTCATCAGACCAGAGGACATTTCTCCAAAAAGTATGATCTTTGTCCCCATGTGCAGTTGCAAACCGTAGTCTGTCTTTTTTATGGCAGTTTTGGAGCAGTGGCTTCTTCCTTGTTGAGCGGCCTTTCAGGTTATGTCGATATAAGACTCGTTCTTCTGTGGATATTGTAATGGTCTGGGTGTATCTGGTGCAGAGGAGTCAGGCAGGACAACAGAGATGAGTAACACAAGTAACTTTACTCAAATATTCCAATAACATGTCATAATACCGAGCCCACAATAACGGACTGAACCTACATAAAACAATCACGCACAAAAAACATGGGGAAAACAGAGGGTTAAATAATTATCATGTAATTGGGGAATTGAAACCAGGTGTGTAAAGACAAAACAAATGGAAAATGGAAAGTGGATCGGCGATGGCTAGAAGGCCAGTGACTTCGACCGCCAAACACCGCCCGAACAAGGAGAGGGACCGACTTCGGCGGAAGTCGTGACAGATATCGATACTTTGTACCTGTTCCTCCAGCATCTTCACAAGGTCCTTTGCTGTTGTTCTGGGATTGATTTGCACTTGATTTGTCTCTAGGAGACAGAACGTGTCTCCTTCCTGAGCGGTATGACTGCTGTGTGGTCCCATGGTGTTTATACTTGTGTACTATTGTTTGTACAGATGAACGTGGTACCTTCAGGCATTTGGAAATTGCTCCCAAGGATGAACCAGACTTGTGGAGGTCTACAATTTATTTTCTGAGGTCTTAGCTGATTTCTTTTGATTTTCCCATGATGTCAAGCAAAGAGGCACTGAGTTTGAAGGTAGTCCTTGAAATATATCCACAGGTACACCTCCAATTGACTCAAATTATGTCAATTAGACTATCAGAAGCTTCTAAATCCATTACATCATTTTCTGGAATTTCCCAAGCTGTTAAAAGTTACAGTCAACTTAGTGTATGTAAACTTCTGACCCACTGGAATTGTGATACAGTGAATTATAAGTAAAATAATCTGTCTGTAAACAATTGTTGTAAAAATGGCTTGTGTCATGCACAAAGTAGATGTCCTAACAGATTTGCCAAAACTATAGTTTGTTAACAATACGTTTTTGGAGTGGTTGAAAAATTAGTTTTAATGTCTCCAACCGAAGTGAATGTAAACTTCTGACTTCAACTGTACTTATTATTCACATGTACAATTTTGGCTTACATGTAAATATCCATAATGACATTTTCACAAATCCTCTTGCAAGCACTGCGGGACAAACACACACAGGAAGCCCATCCACCACTGTGCTGGATACATTGTGAAACAAACACGATCAAGCTGTTAATTTACACCATGTTATTGTGTTTTTATTGTCATTTAAGAAGATGCTTCCTTTAGAGAAACACAGCCTTCAGGGCTCTCTGGGTAGAAACGTTGTCAGATCGCTGTGACAACGTGACCCATGGCCCAGGCACAATCGCACTGGATTGACCTTTAGAGAAACACAGCCTTCAGGGCTCTCTGGGTAGAAACATTGTCTGATCGCTGTGACAAAGTGACCCTTGGCCCAGGCACAATCGCAATGGATTGACCTTTAGAGAAACACAGCCTTCAGGGCTCTCTGGGTAGAAACATTGTCAGATCGCTGTGACAAAGTGACCCTTGGCCCAGGCACAATCGCAATGGATTGACCTTTAGAGAAACACAGCCTCAGGGCTCTCTGGGTAGAAACATTGTCAGATCGCTGTGACAAAGTGACCCTTGGCCCAGGCACAATCACAATGGATTGACCTTTAGAGAAACACAGCCTCAGGGCTCTCTGGGTAGAAACGTTGTCAGATCGCTGTGACAAAGTGACCCTTGGCCCAGGCACAATCGCAATGGATTGACCTTTAGAGAAACACAGC